>NW_027122289.1:0-162500 GCF_030686945.1 Centruroides vittatus | reverse complement strand
ATTGTAAAATATACAATATTATACAAAAATTTATATGAATTAAGCTAATTTTTGGTCGAATTTCATTAGCAATTGTACTTCGTCACACGGTATAAGTAAGTCATTATTAGAAGTGCGCGCGCAACTTTATGTAAATTTTATTTATTAGTGAGCGATAAGCCACGTGCGGCAAATGTTTTTGTAAGAAACTTTGTTTTCCGTTTTGTCATTGATATGTTTAGCTAATTGAAAATGGCTGAAATTAATTTTATAGGGTATAAATGTTAAGATAAGTTATTTTTGATGAAAAAAACAGTGAAAACAATGCAAGATTTCGTCCCTTGCTGGGCACAGATTGGCCTCCAGCAGAGATGGTCTTGTCAGTTTTTTTTAATAGTTTCTTTGTTTAAAATTTATATTTTCAGGCTTCTTACAGTTGAGTAATTGTGTATGTAGATCAAATGTATTGTACATCTGATTTGTGAGTTGATAGTGATTTTAATTAAGAAATTATTACTATAATCATAGATTGCGATATCAGTTTTTGTATTCGGTAGAATTCGCTTGTTTTAATCGTGGATATTATTAGAGGTAATGTTAAACATTTAGATTTTCTTACAGTGCAAAAGTTTAAATTTCTGGCATTTCTTCAACCAGTCTAGCTTTTGTTAAAGGTGGTATTTTAAAACAGAAGGCAAAATAACATTGGTTGAATTATTATTAATTAATAATAATCTGTCTATATAAAATTGAACTGATGCATGTCTATTTGAGTATTATATGGAACAGCTGAACTGATTTTCTGTGAAACATTGTACGTACATATACTCAGGATAGGCTGTTTTTCAAAATCATTTTATTTTGTAACCTTTGACTGAATTATGATACTGTTTGCAAGAGTTTACACTTGGTTTCCTATCTGAACTTTTGCATAAATAGGAAGTTTAGTCCAGAGGTTGGTGAGTGGAAAAGTTACTCATTGAAGTAAGATCATACAGTAAACCTCATTCTTACTCTGACTTCATATAACTTGGACTAATTTTTTTTTTTGAAAAATTTGTACAGTAATTCAAAATTTCCTCACAATAGAAAAATTATAATTTACAATGTACAGTACTGTAAATTATAACGTACTGTATTTACTCACTTATAAGACAATCTGGCATTTACGACAAGGCGTGACTTTAAAGATCAAAATAAAGAAAATTAGATCTATTAATATTAATACAATTTAATTTTATTTCACTTAATCACAAATAAAATATTAAATGCACACATTGTCCTGCAAAAATTACTGGCATTTTAAACTTTAAGGAAAAATCTTGTAAAATCAACATGATTTGTTCATGTAAAGCTGTACAATCGGGAATCCGTTTTTTGCCAATTCTTCTTAACAGTCAAATCCACTCTTCGTCGATTACACTTATGAGTTTCTTCGAATTCTGATTTCCAAATAATCATCTGTTTTCACATGGGGATGGATTAAAACTAGTGATGTAACGAACAGTATATTCGGCCTCAACCGAATACCGAATATTCGGCCAAACTATTCGGCTTGATTATAACGCATGTACGAAAATTGGCGCGCAAACCGCATTAAGGCAAAGATCATGCACCGTGCTCTCTATTGGCCCGCTGCCACTACGATTTTTTCTTCCATTAGGTCTAAATTATTTAAATTAATTAATTAAATTATAATTATTAAACTTAATATGAGATGGAGCCTAACGTCTACCTCTAGTGCCAAATTGGTTTATAATTTATGTAATAGCCGTAAATAGCCCGCTATGATTCGGCAGTTGTTGGTATTTAGATGTAAGTTATAATTTATAAGTTATTTTATTTGCAATCGATCATTTTAACTCTTTAATTAAACACTAAAATTTTGTTTTTACTACGTATTTGTAGACTGAATAGTACCCTAAGGATATACTTTAGTGGTGATATAATATGGTCTAGTTTCTCCCCAGTTGTGGAACAGTTCAAATATATTATTGGGGAGTTTCTATTTGTGAAGTTTTGTGATATTTTGTTGCTATTGTTTTTGTCAATATTTTAAAAATTAACATGATTTCAAATGTTATCTTTTGTATATAATGAAAAATGCTCATTCTTTGCTTTATATATAAAATAAATTATATATTGGTTACTCATCTTCTAGAAATAGATAAATAATTCTTTCATTAAATACGATAAGTTTCAATAAAACGTTTTGTAACTCATTTTAAAATATCGTATAAATATTAAAATATACGCGAATACGAATATAACATAATTAACTAAACAATAACATTAATGCCCGATACATTCTAACCTACACGCCATCAATGCCATAAGATATCGGGCTAGATAAAGGCTATAATATTATTTAACTACGAAATAATTTAATACTAGAGTTAGATGCCATTTCTTATTAACTTTAATAATTATAGTTTAATGTTCAGCATTAATAAAAGTTACAAAAATGATTAATTTATTGTGTTTTTTGTTATTTCTTACTCCTGTTTTTAGGTATTTGGTATTCGGCCGAATAGTAATTTAAATATTCGGTATTCGGCTGAATAATGAAAAATAGGCCGAATACCGGGTAGTAACCGAATATTTGTTACATCACTAATTAAAACTTATATCGAGCTCCTGTGTGATTTTGGAATTTCAAATTGGAATTCAATTTAAAAGCTTTGCTTTTCCTATTCCTATTCGTCTTTACTCCTGATAATATACAAGAATGATTGAAACGACCCAGATAAAATACTTTTGTTTTTAAACACCAGAGGGTGAGCTTCTGGTAAAAAATGCAAATACATGCGGTTCGCAGAAATCAAAAAAACGCAAAGAATCCTTCGCTCGTGCATATAGGATGACCTAAGTTTTTGAAGCAATAAAAAATGAATAAAAATCTCATCTTGTATGTGAGTAAATACGATAATTACAATTATAATTAATATTACAAATTTATAACTACTACGGATAGGTAAAATATTTATGAAAATGCCATACTTTGAATTTACAATTAAGATTTATAATTAATGAATGTAATATATTAGAAATATAGAGATATATTTGCTAAAGCTTTCAGATAAATTTAATTATAAAAATATGTTTGAGAAAAAGTAGTCAATTTTTAATTTTTTTTACATAAATAACTTTATTTTTTACTATCATCAAAAAATTGAATTTAAATTCTATTTATTCAAAGATGAATAAGAGAATTCAAGCAATTGCTGGTTATTTGAAAAAAATAATTATTTTTGGGAATCATATTCATTCTGAATCTCAAAGGTGATTTCAAATGTTTTATGTAAATATTTCTTGAATCATCTTTTAAAATACTTGTAGTATTTTCAATGCATGTCAGAACTGTTAGATAATATCTCTTTTGAGTCTGATAAAAAACCATGGGAGGTCCTTTTGTGATTTGATGAATTTACAACAATTTCTCAACCAAACAAACCATTTCATTCACAAAAATGATTTGACTAGTGGCAAGTGGAAACACTAGAACACACACATTTAGAGCTGCACAAATGTATGTGTTCATTAAAATAACCTTTCTAACCTTTTACCCGGTGTCGTTCTATTTTTCAGAATCGCGATTATTTGCAATTAGAGGACACCGGGTAAAAGGTTAGAAGGGTTATTTTAATTATTACAAATTCTGGTGCATAGAGAGATTGTATGTGTTCATGCCTTGCACACTCAAGTCTATATGCTCCTTTATATGTGAGGTATGCTTTTATAAGTGAAGCAGGACATATGTTTCAGAAATGTGAAAACAAGCCCTTTTCACGTAGAGAAGGAGAAATATGGTTTATTTTTCTATGTAGGGACTTATTTTGTGACTATTCTGCATGTGAGAATGTTATAGGTCTCTAAGAATAGCCTAATGACAAATACAGTAAATGAGAAATTGGACATGGATCTTTCATATCATCCTCAAATTGTTGATGCTTTTTTTCAAATGTTTATTTGAAAAAAGGCATCAACAATTTATATAACAACATACAAAGTCTCATGTATTGCCATTCTATAGTATTTTCATTCATATTTGGAGAATTTATGTAAAGAAATTCATTTCTGTTGAAAACAATAAGATTTATTTAGATTGAATTAGTTAGCATAATAAATAGGGTTGTAATAAATTGGAAAGCTTATTACAGCAGGGAATGTGATAAGCCCTCCAATCTATTACAACCCTATTTATTAGGCTAACCAATTCAATCAAAATTAAAGTTGTGGGTCAGAAGCATTTACCGTATTTTACGGACTATAAGACGCACCTTAATTTTTAAGCAGTTTTTAAAAAAAATACCTGTAGGAGGCTACAGACTATAAGACGCTCCTGAATTTTGGAGGCAATTTTTCGAAGAAAAAAGTGCGTCTTATAGTCCGTAAAATACGGTATTTATTATTAATAAGATTTATATTGTGGGTATTGTGTTAATGAACACTTTTTTTACTTCAAATTACCATCATGGGAAGTTTAGTATTCTGTTCACCATTTTCTTGTGTCATTTTCCCCATTTTGGATTATTGCATGCTTATATATATATGAAAAATGAGTGTTAATATTAGATAGATGATGATATAATTCTGATACATTGTTAAGATTTAATATTTTGTTGCAATATATTTTAACAAGATGAGGGGCATCCCTTTAAGCAGCTGTGATAGAAATCAAATAGTTTTTTCTTTTTTTCTGTGTACACACCTTATACTGCAAGTTTGTTTATTATTAGTCTTTCTCCAGAGATGATTTAGTTCAAATAAATTGTGATGTCACAGCTAAATTTGAACTTTGAACTTGGAAAGTGAATTATGAATGCCAGTACTTAAATTATTGACAATATAGATTTGAAGTGTGATAGAAACATTTATATATATTGCTTATTACATGATGATTACAGTGTGACTTTTCATGGCATATTTGCCAATATACTGTGGACATTTGTCAAAAAAGAAGTACCTATTCAGAGATAGGATTCATCACATATATGAAAACCATTTTTTAAAATCTAGTGTTTAATTATTGTTTGTTTAAATTTTCTTTAAATATAACAACAACAGGGCATTTATAAAGGCATTCTAAACTGTGCCATATGACCATTGATTCATTTAACCATGCAAGCTTGACTGTGTTCTTAAAAATCCATAAAGAACCACCTCCTTAATTGTGTTCCATAAAGAAAAAGTAAATTCAATGTTTAGTTGCACAGTTAATATACAATAATGGAATAAATATTGAAAATGTTTCTCTGATAGAATTATTCCTATTATTGTTTTTATATCCTATATTTTAGATATACAGGCTGATTCTGAAATAGTGGGACAAACTTTGGGGATTCCTCACAGGAAAATAAGAAAAACCACAAACATATGTCCAGTGATGAGAGGTTTTTGAGAAATCAAACCTGTTATGACAATGTTAGGTGCAAGACAGATTTTATTATATAACTTGACTTTGTATGCATGCACACATGCTGTACTGAACCATATGTATCTGCACAGGTGGACAGATGGTAGTTCAGTGGTATGGCTTCCATGCTTCCCTCCTATCTAAATTTATTGGATTTTTATCGATGGGCCACCCAAAGATGCTAGACTCTGACAATGTAGACATTCTGCTCAACACATTTCAATGCCCACACCACCATTTATGGAGACTTGCAACCTTTAATTAAAAGGATGCAACAGTCCACGCTCACACGGAGGATATTTTGAACAATTATGAAGGAAGCTATATAATTGAGAGTGTTATATAAGATAGTTAATATACAATAAAATCTGTCTTGCACCTAATTGTCATATGGTAAAACGTTTGGTTTCTCAAAAACATCTCATTACTGGACATATGTTTATTTGCTGTTTTTCTTTATTTTTTCTTTGAGGAATCTTCCTCAGAAGTCTCTATTTCAGAATCACTCTGTATAAATTATGTACTTGCATAGATGTTGAGCTTTGCAAAAAAAAAATTGTGGGCATTGTGATATAGGAAAATGTATAAATATATAAAACAAATTCTCTCTTAACATTTATGAAGTTTAATTTGTGCAAGCAATGAATGACTAAATACTAATATATATCTGAAATTAATAGCTTTATTATTAACATTATCAGTTTGATAAAGATATGTTTGATTTATAAAATGATGACAATTGTGTTGTTGCAGTTTACAGAATTTGTTAGCATTGTAATTTATAAATGACTAATAATTACAAAAGAATTAGAAAAACAGTAAATTAAAACAAGTTTTGTTTAGGTGTGTGGCGTTGTTTGCCAACAAAAAGTTAGAGTTCACAATCGTTGAGGTCACTGTACGAGGAATCACAGTATAAAAAGGTGCTGGGCACATGTTCGAACCGGCTTTTTTATATGTCTACAAGCCTTTTGGTGGTGATGAGAAGTTCACATATTGGCTGCCACAGGTGTTTTATAAACTGATGATTAGGTACAGTTTTAATATAGAAGTCTGAATAAACAAAGTATAATTTAATACTGGTAAGAAGTAGGAAAAAAATATTGGTAATTTTATGCCAAAAGAAGGGCCAACTTTGTCACAATCTCAACACTTCAATACTATCTGATTTTATGGTTAAATATTTTATATTATATTCATAAGATTACTTATTAAATACATTTATTTCATAATTTGAACTTTATTGTGATTTGGATTTATTTAACTGTATAAATTGCTTTTTCTATTTTCAGAGAGAGACTTATATCTGTGGGACATTGATTCAGTGTGTAGAAAATTGGCGATGTCAACACTTTCTTGAAAATAAGAGTAAGCATGATTTTGAATTTTTTCTGTAGAATTCACTAAATAGCCTCTAAACAGAATCATCACACACACACAAAAAAAATGTTCTTTGTGTTACAAAGTATAGGGCTTGCACTTTTCAAAGCCAATATAAGGTGCTAGTATCGGGCTTATGGATATGTTTCTTCCTGTTTCTATGTTTGTGTTGCTTAAAATTTGCTTTTTTACATATTTAGATTTTAATGAAATGCCAGTTTAATTGTTGTGAACCTCAGTGTAATGCCGATAATAAAAAATGATCAGGTTTGAAATTCTGAATGACCCAATAAGAAAAAAACCCAAAAGAAAATCAGGAACTACACCTGGACTAGTATCAGACATTTTGATGAAAATGATTATGAAGTTACTAGTATAAGCAAGTTTATAGGATGCTTTCTAATTTATATGTTTTATGAAGTATGAGTAGAATGACTTTTATCTGATAAAAACTGTATGATGTACTGTACATTTACTTGTTAGTGCTTTTCACAGTTTTGATTTGACTACACACACAGTAAATACATAGCTTTTGTCTAAAAGTGCAAAAGTTCTTGTCAATATTCTAGTTGAATATACTGACTATTGACAGTATTTTGTATTTTTTTTTTTTTTTCCTTCTCTTTAACTACACTTTGAGCCTATTAATACCTCACTCTTACAAGTTAGTATAATGCATTTTTTTATAATAAATTTTTATTGCATTTCTTAATAATGCTTTTTCTATAATTATATACAGTATTATTTAATAATTATGTTATGCATTGCCTACATTCAGGTATAGGATGAGCAATGTCAAAAAGCCAAAAACTGTAAAAGTGTCAGTGTAATACTTTAAGCTTTTCTACCTTTCTAAAAGTTATGCTTTTGTTTTTGTTGTCTTACCAGGTGTGTTGTCAGATATTTACTAGGGGTAGTTTAGTGGAATAAGAAACAACATATTATGTATATTGCAAAATGAAGTTTTCACATTTTCAAGAAAACCTTTGATTGCCTACAACATATCTACTGTATATTCTGGCATATAAGACGACTTTTTAACCCAGGAAAATCTTCTCAAAAGTCGGGGGTCGTCTTATAGGGTGAGCATATCCCAAACTATATTTTAACTGTAAAAGTCGGGGGTCGTCTTATACTCCGGAATATACGGTAATTGTCTTCTTCTCGGATGTAAATGTCGTGAATATATATATACAACTTTGTCAATATCAATATATAATATAAACTTCATAAACATATGTAGAATTCTCTCGCATTTTTGCTATCCAGTTCTCAAAGGGTGAGATATTTCTATGGAAAAAGTTCGGGACTGGACAGGTCCTGAACTTTGTCCATAGAAAAATATCTCACCCTTTGCATTCATAATTTTTAAAAATTTGTTAAAAATTTAATTTTTGTCAAATAGCTTGAAAATATCACATTTATACATTATCTTACAAATTACATACTGTAATTTCTCATATCAAGAATTTGTATATTGAAAGTCTGCAAGAGTATCAAAGTGATCTGCATAATGCTAAAGAACATAGCAAGCCTACATTTTTTGGTGTTTTAAATCAGTTTAAATTGATAAATTATTTTAAAAACATGATAAAATTTTATAATTTAAATTTCTTTTTAAATTCAGGTTCTAAATAGTAAACATGTCACAAGTGCAGAGCTACGAGGCTCTCTCTCTGTTCGAGTGTTCCGTTAATGCCTTTGTAGAATTCTTACATAGAACTGACAATTGGGACGTCGTGAGGTTGCTTCCCATTCGGATCAAAGATGTTCTTTTTTCCATGTTGAGTGTCAGGGGAAAGGTAATGGATAAAAATATTGAAGCAGTATTACACAAGAAAGTGAAAGTGGCTAACTTAATGGAGTGCGAAATCACAGATTATGGACTGTTACAGTTAGCAGAGTGCGAGGAGTTACAAATGCTCAACTTGGCTTCTGTAGATCCTAGAGAGAACATCAGCTCTTCCGCCTTTGCCACTGTTTTTGACTCGTGCCGCAAACTGAGAGAAGTGTGCCTCAGTCACTGCGTCAACATTGCCGACGACGCAGTGTATACACTAGCAGTTTCCTGCCCCAATCTCGCATGTCTGGACATCAGTAACTGCATCAATCTGACTAATAGGTCACTAGAGGCACTTGGGATGTTTGCCCACAATTTGGAATGCATCAACTTCTCCAACACCATGGTTCACGACGAAGGGGTGAGGTTGCTGGTAAATGGCGCCTGTAAAGACAAACTGAAGGAAATCTGCATGAAGAACTGCTGTTTCCTAACGAGTAATGCCGTCAAACACGTGGCAGATAACTGTTCCAATTTAAGTATATTTACATTTGACGAATATCCAGTAATCTATTATGAAAGCGATAGAGAGATGGATTCCGATCCGGAAATAGAATTCTTCTTGAACGATCAGAGGCACTTCAGGAAACAGATTTCGTGGACAATCAGTTGAACCAACTACCTAATGTATATACTTAGAACTGTGCTCGTGTAACATTTTATGGCAGTGTGAGATTTTCTTATCAATTTAAAAAAAATTGATTTGATTTAATAAAATTATTTTTTTCATAATCGTTTGCATATCTTTACTTCCCACAAGATACATACTTCAGTGTATTTCTGTGTAAATATATTTGTCCCAGGATAGGTACTGTTTAATCATGTAAGACAATAGACATTTTAACATGACAGTTCTAACATTTAACATGGAAGTAATTTGGAGAGAGCAACATCAATTGTTAAATTGATGATCATTGTTCCTATAATTGTATCTCTGTATGAAAGGAACCATTCTAAACCAGTGATGGATTTGCTAACAAATTGTGGCATCTGAAATAAGAGTCAAATTTTTTCTTGGTGGTTTCTCTTTGGTAAAGGTAAGTTTGGCACTTTGAATCCATAGCGTAAACTTATTATAATTTCCTCTGCACATTCATGTTCCTGCTGTAGCAATATGGTAAAGCTTTCAAGAACAAATTAGACATTAGTTTTGAAATTTAATGGTTAAGCTTTTACATCAGCTTCTAGTCTGAGGACTTATCATATCTTTTGGGAAATGTTTTTACTTGGACATCAAGAGACTTCTTTTTGCTGTTCTAATTTATTAAATATGCACTTTGGACAAGTTATGTTCCTCTTTAAAGTAGATACTTTTTGAGTTACAAATTTTTACAAATTCACTGAAGAACGTACATTGTTTTTTATTACATTTTCCTTTTTATTGGTTTTATCTGAGACCATTTATAAAATTATATTAGATCTTTGGTGGTTTTAATTTCCTAAAAGGAATATTTAAAGGGAAAAAAGAAAATTAGTTTTTTTAATTTTTTAAGACTAGAATTTTTCATTTTTTTCCTTAAAATGATCTAGAGATCCTATTACCTTTTTATTAGTAAAGTACAGGTCTTGTCCTTCTTTATTCTAATATTGTACATCATAGCTGCTACAATGCTTATGCAAGCTGTTATACATTGTTTTTCTCATACATTGAAATCCAGCCAGACGACTGAGCAGTCCCTGAGGGATCGAATCCTGATTGAGATTGCTGCAAAAAATTTTCCACATAGAATCCACCTGTGCATTCTTCTACATCCTATATCCATATTGCACCAATGGCTGAGCGGATGTGATCTCTAAATATTGGTTGTCATCTCGGGTTTGTGCTTGGATCAACGAGCTAGCTTGTGAAGTTTTCCAGGTTTTCTTTAATAGCAGTTAAATAGGGGCCAGTTTCCTTTGAAAGACCTCCCAGAAGGCAATTTCCTCGATTGGTAAATCGTCCCAGATTGGTCAGCCTATGCATTACTATTTCGACTAAGAGAAAATGGTCAGTCTATGCATATCAGATAAAATTTTGGGATGTACCTCAACAGCCATTGAGGATGCAACATTAATAGCATCAAAATAAGATAGTTGCCATAAAATTGTGTTTGGACCAACTTTTTATCATTACAGTCCTGTGCATCTAAAACTTATGCAAAGTGTGACAAAAATTTGCATTCAAAATTTGATTGCTTCTATAAACAGTATTCAAAAGTCTTGAGAATCGTTGAAGCTACTGAAAAAAAAATCTGAGAAATGACATCATTCATTTCAACTTGTGCATTTTTTTTAGACCAGTCTCATCAACATTGAACCAGTGGTTTGGACTGTACCCCTTGTTGACATTTTTACCATTTGTTTGAAATTCGTATTATATTCAAACCAAGGAACCACAGTACATTCAAAAGCAAATTTTTATCGTTGGAATTGTGTGTGTGTGTGTGTGTGTGTGTGTGTTACAGACAAAGTGATTAATACGGGCATTATTCGTAATGACCAACAAAACTGGGCATTGTAATAAATTTTAATAATTTATCAAATTGACCGGTCATTATGAATACTGCTATCATCTAGTTGGGCAAAGTGATGGATGATAATATGTTGAGGATGATTATCTGACATACACTAGCCAATCAGCACTCATATCTGAGTTGTAGGTGCATATTGCATTTAGTACCAAATTCGGCGACGGTTGTGACTGTTTGTGCTCTTGACGGATTCCTCTCGGAGGGGAGCTGCCGGCAGGCCGTCGATTGTTTAACGTCACTAGTTATTTATTCATGGTAGTTCTTGAACACATGTATCAATAACTAGTATGTAGGGTTTCTCAAACGGAATCTCAGGATTCCAGCTGTTTTTTTAACCTGGGAAATTCTCATCCCAAGAAATCCTGCAAATTTCTTACAAGTTCACTTTTCTCTTATTTTGTGTTAAAGTTGAGGAAATTTTGCAAATGGAAAGTATAATTAACTCATAAACTGTCAGAATACATTTGTATTTATTAATTTTAAACATACTTATTAGTTTTTTTCTATTTTTGCTCATTATGGCATGTCAGATTGTCAATAATCAATATGTAGCCTATTTGTGACAGGACTCTGAAA
This sequence comes from Centruroides vittatus, assembly GCF_030686945.1. Classification (NCBI taxonomy): domain Eukaryota; kingdom Metazoa; phylum Arthropoda; class Arachnida; order Scorpiones; family Buthidae; genus Centruroides; species Centruroides vittatus. The sequence goes on along the minus strand of NW_027122289.1, from coordinate 150,799 downwards.
ATTTGTTACTTGTCAGAACCTGTAATATATGGAATAATTGTGCTTATGCTGTCTTAATTTTTAACCATGCCCAGTAGCTTCAAAAACTGTGTATTGCCAGGTTGTGCAAATGGACAAGTATACAAACAAGTACAAAGTATGAAGTTTTTCTTTATAAACCTGATTATTAAAGCCAAACGAACTGCCGAATTATTAGGATATAAGCTCGATGCCGCTATTAAAGCAGCCGAGGAAGACAAATCAAGAGTACTAGAAAGCAAAAGAAGTACTACAATCTTGAAAACAAACTAGAAATCTTCCAGGCTACAGGTGAAAAACACATCTTTCTTCTCTTAAATGCTTTAAACATGATTCCACGCACATCAATTGAATCGGAAAGGGCATTCTTGGTAGTAGGACTTTTCATTACTAAATTAAGAATCAGATTGAGTGATCAGAATATTAACCATCTTTGCTTTTTAAAATCTTATAAAAATTTACAATAATACAAAATATTATTGTAAATTTTTATGTGTTTTATTTAAATATTGAAAATTACCTTCTAACTTAAAATGAACTTAGATCAAACTTCTATTCTTTAAATTTTTAACTCAATTCAAAGCATTTTGTTGTTGTTGTATGCAGTTTCCAGCAAATTTTAATAAATTTTTTCTATTTGTGAAAATTTCTATGAAATTCAATGATAATTTTTAATATACATCTTACACAGCATTATTAATATGATTTTGGAGGTTGCAGAAAGTATTAAATTACTTTAAAAAATGAAAAATAATTATATACAAAATATCTTGAAATCAAATGCTATCTTAAAAATAATTAATTCTATCCCGGGATTTCCTGGATCCTGGGAAACAGTTCACTTCTATCCTGGAATCCTGGGACAAGCAAAAGATCCTACTAGTATGTATCAATATCTAGTGATGTTAAACAATCAATGGCCCTACCGGTGGCTTCCCTCCAGGAGGAATTTGTCGAGAGCACAGTCACGCCCACCACCATGATGGTGTACATAGGTAAAATTTTACCATTTAATTAATATGATTAATAGTGCTTAGTTTTAAAAGATTACATGTTCTTTTTAAAATACTTTGAAATAATTCACAAAAAATAAATATTTCTAAATGAAATAAATGGAGTTTTTTTAATCAAATTAATTAATGTCGCACAATTTAAAATTTGGTACTAAACGCGATACACACTCAGCGCAATACAGTCGGCAACTCAGAGTGCCGATTGGCTAGCATATGTAGGATGATCACTCCTCAACATATTATTATCACTTTGCCCGACTAGGTGATAGCAGTATTCATAATGACCGGTCAATTTGATAAATTAATCAATATTTATCACACTGCGTGCCCTTTTTGGTCATTATTCATAATGCCCGATTAATCACTTTGTCCATAGCATAATACATATAATTTGGATTCGAAATTTTTGCCAGTGTGCTAGATGAAGATCAAATATATTAAGATGCAGTTGGTATCAGACTAGCAATAAATTTTGGCTCAGGAATATAAGCCGTCACACAACATATATGTGATATTTACTTGTTATACTTATTCAGGGGTGGATGGGATCATTGGGAAATTGGTAATTTCCAGAGGTGTCAGCAGGACTGGTCTCTTCATGTTCATAGGCACCAGAGCTGGTTGAACAAGCCCATCTGTACATGTACTTATGGCCAGAAATGCATCGTATGCACTGTAGACGGCTGCTGAAAAGTTTTGCTCTGTTCAAAACTGCACTGCAGTCAGATCTTAGACAAATAATAGCTGCAGCTGCACACTTTAGAGAACTTCCAGGTATCTTCCAAAGAGTTTGGCAGAATATCATCAAGGAACATACATTACATAACAAAGTTGCCGAAACTTGCTGGCTGCCACTTCAAACACCCTCTGTGACATTGTACAAGACATTACAGTATCGGCACACAATATACGAGGGCTATTTTTTAAATAAGGTCCGTTTTTTAATAAGAAGAAAAATACTGTAAATATCGTTAAAATATATTTTTTTCTATATTCTACATACTTTTATCTACTTTTCTACATAATTTCCATTTTGTTTAAACATTTGTCATACTGCTCAACAATTTTTTGAATTCCGACTTCAAAGAAATCTGCCGCCTGTCAAGAAGCCCAATCCACGACTGCAGTTTTCACTTCTCCTTCGTCGTTGAAATGTTGGCCACCAAGGAACTCCTTTAGTTAAGTATCGAAACAAGTGAAAATCACTGGGTGCAAGGTCTGGACTGTGTGGATGATCGTATCGAGTCAAAACGATAAAGCACTGTTTAATCTTTTTGTTTTGTGATCGTCAGAAAGCAGTCTTGGAACGCACCGAGAAAACAATTTTCGATAATTCAGTTTCTCCGAAACAACGGTATACAAAACTGATCTTGAAATCTGTGGAAATTCAATTGATAACGTTGAAATCGTGAATCGTCGGTCCTCTCGAATTTTGTTATCCACATCAAGAACCAAATCTTCAGAAATCAGAGAAGGTCGACCAGGGCGTGGCTCATCATGCACATTAACTCACCCATCCTTGAACATTCTTACCCATTTTCGAACTTTACTGTCACTCATAGCATTATCACCGTAAACTTCACAAATCTGACAGTGAATTTCCGCTGCTGCCAAGTTTCTTGCATTCAAGAATCGAATAACAGATCGTATCTCACAGTCGGCGGGAGACTCAATTTTCTTAAACATTTTAAACTTTTACAGCTCAGCATACAGACAGACGATATGGCTGCAAATGGCGTCAAAACGCGCGCCAAGCTTGCTCGGAGCAGAAGCATATGCATATTGCCGTGATTGCGCATTATTCTCACTTTTATTCACAAACGGACCTTATTTAAAAAATAGCCCTCGTATATTCAACAAAAAACAACCTTTAACAGACACCAGCTTACAACTTTGGGGGCGTCCAGGATCGAATGCGGGTGGTGCCGAGCATTAGTGAGTTTGGGCTCTACAAAGGCAGTCTAAATTCCCAATTTCTCAGTGGGCCAGTCCATCACTGGGTTCTGGTATATTAAGGGTCCGTTAGCACTGCACCTTTTAATATACCTACTATTTTACTCAGAATGAACGCTTGGTATCGGGGTTGTGGAGAGGGTAGCTGGTGATTTTTCTCGTGCCCAAGAAAACTTAAGGGTAAACTCTCATTTTATCAATATATTCAGAAATAGATATTTTCTATGATTATGTAAATAACATTACCTCTTTCATCATCAGGCCACCCCAGATACAGTACTTATGGGGGGGTCTGAGGGGGCTAAGCCACTTCAGTTTTGTCAGTAGTCTCCATATGTAGTGTATATAATAGGAACAGTAGATCGAGGTTTCACTGTTTGTTTTCCCACATCTATCAGTTTTTTCCCAGTCCTGAATAAGGTCCCATATATTTAATGAAATTTTTTTTCTGTATTCTTTGTTCCTGCATCATTCATTTTCTTGCCACAAAAGTTGGTTGAATTTTATCTTTTGTTTTAATGGTGGAAAGTTCAATGTGGTTAACAGAGATAACTGACATTAGAATAAAGAGGAAAGGATAATAAATTTAACACACAATCATGTACAAAACAAAGTCGAAATAGTATTCTTTATCAACAGATCCTAATTGAGAAACGAGAGTATTTTGTATACCAGTTCTTTCTTGATCTAAGAAAATATCTCTAATCCAAAATCTAGCTAAATGAAGCAAGCTATACAGAACAAACTTTGTAAACACGTGGATAATAGCAGTATCGGTATTCACCATCTTGAATACCATACTCATGCACCGAAATCTAAGCAGATTGTTGCTCTGCATTCATCTCTTTGGGACTGGACCACCACCAAAATGAATCTGAGAAAATACATTCTCTTTTTCTTTAAAGTAATTCCTTCCCTGGTATTGCTAACGCCAGACACGTTTAATTTCAAAAACAAAGGAAAGAGCCTACCGCCGTTCGACCAATCGTTGAAAATGTGAGCAATTAAAATACGAAAACGTTAAATGTATGTCCTTTTCTCTACTTGTAAAGTTTCACTCCTTTAGTTATTACCATCGATAACTAAATTATTTTAAACACATTTTAAATTGGGAAGAAAGTCTAAATTTTTAGAGGAAACTATTTCTGGCAGAAGCATGTTCAAGGTTAGAAAAAGACTAGATTATCGCATTCAAAAATGGTGTCCCATAATTAGTCCTGTGTATACATGGTTAGTAATTTGTTTATCTGATTTAATAGAATTTTCTATGCTACAGTGTTTGTGAGATATGTCAATGCATAATACACAATGAAAAGAACAGTAACAACAGGACTAAAGGTGAAGAAAACCCAGTAGCCAGGTGCAAACCCATAACCAATTACTAGTGTTTGGTAGTTTTTTATCCATTCTGCCACCGGTGAGCTACTACAGAGGACATTCGAAAGAAAAAATATTCCACTGTTAAGTAACAGTTGTCTTCCAAATGCAGCATTTTTCTTCAGCAATCACCTTATGGCATTTTCAAACAAAAAAATGGCTGCCTTCATTGAGACACGCTGTGTTACACCACTACGCTAAAAGGTGACTTAATGCAATAAATACTCATTTGCTATACGCCTACTAAGAATTAGAACGTGCGAAAAGTTTTATTTTATGGTTAGATTTTATATGGTTACCTATTACCTATACACACCTATTGGTTATCAGTGATAACGGGCAAAACAAAAGACAAACTGAACCATTGCATATGTGTCCTATCATGTGACTTTCAAACTGTAGACCGATACTATACAAGGTGTGTAATAAAGACCTTATACACCCACATTACTGATGAACACAAATAACTGTAGATATGAATGTGATGTGTAGTTAATGTGAAGTGACAATGTGCTACAAGAGACTACTTTCAGCACATAGTCACTTTAGCTACAAACGTCACGTACGATTGCAGTAGTTATGTGGGTGTACAAGGACTTTACTATCTATCTCGTATGAAATTATCCAGCCACAAACAACACGAAAAGACAAACCAAGTACTTATATTCAACGTCTTTATTGACACAAACATTCTCACAAAATCGTTTGTAACAACACCCATCAATTCCAACTGTACTCGACCATTACAATGCTTTCCCCCCAGTTTCTTTTATTTATAAACCCAAATATTCGTTCTACGTATTCAACCATAAAAAATTTATATATTTATATATCTTCTTTTCAAAATATTCATTTAAATTTTTTTTAATTAATTAATTAATTATTTTAACAAAATTTGCCATAAAAATTTTTAAAAATCTAAACAAAAAATAGAAAAAAGGAATTCAAAATAGTCATACAATAATTTTATAAACATATACATACATGTAAAAAAATTCTAATAATTCTAAGACTTAAATGGAAGGTTGTATTGTTGAACACAATGAACACAAGAGTATATATATATATGTTTTTTTTTTTCCCTTAGAACATGCTTAACAACGTTCACGAAAAATGGATATATCTTTTGTTTTTTTTAATATATATTTTTACTCTTCAACACAAATTTTAACAAATCTTTTGTTTCTCTTTAACAATTACTCAACAACGTCTGATATAATTAATAATAATATAATATAATATAATTATAATAATAATAATAGACCATTTGCCATCTTTACAAATTTCTGTACCTATTTACAACGTGGTTCTCTTATTATTCTCTGTATTGCTGCATAGAATAAAATGTTTTTTTTTTTTTTTTGCTCTGCGTTGAGGTTTTCTTGCATACAGACCCTCGAGGCCCTATAATACATTCTCGATATATTGTTTGTTTTTTTTAATATACTTTTTATATTTTTAAATACATCGGGATGCTAATCCGCTAAGTTCGCGTCTGGTGTAATTGTTTTTCATTTTATTACATACATCTATTTAAACAACTGACATATAATTATAATAATAATAGGTAAGATAATGTTCTGTTTATACACTTAAATTATCCAAATGAATATGAGGTACTGTTTTGTTTTTTCTTTTTTAATAGAGGAAGTAGGAAATGTGTGATATCTACAACTAAAAAAAGTGTAAAGTTACAATTGCCAAGCTCTTTAGCAGTGTGTATATGTAGTGTTTGTGTGTGGTGTTTTGTCTATGTGCACTGTATATACAATACACAGTGTAGATTATATATATTTTTATATATATTATATACAGGATATGCATTGGCTTTGGGAAAATAACCAAATCCCAAAAAACTGGCTCACACCTTGGGAAATAAATTAACGAATGGCAAATGCACACAATAATAACAATAATAATAAAAAAAATCCGACACTGCAAATCTCTTTATACAATGGATGGTGTCTCAGAAATTTTTTTTTGTTTGTTTTTTTGACACAAGTTTTGTACTTAAACACGCAAAACGTCACGACGGTTAAGAAAAGTGTTCTCTGAGCGTCCGATCACAGTTGATCGAGGAGGACAGAGTCCCGTCGCGTTGTTGTTCCTCGACGTAAAACATGGCACGTGATATATATGTGTGTGTGTGTGTGTATCCAAATGGAGCGTAAACATCAATAGCTGTTTTCGTGTCCTGCCAGAATATAAACGTTGGAAGGGCTGTTGGGGTCGTCCGTCGGTTTGCTCTCTAGGACCACCACCCTGAAATGATATTTTTAGTATTGTTATTGTATAGATACAATAATCTGCAGTCATCCTGCATCAAAATTCACCAATTGGAAGACCAGTTCCCACTGTAGCGTGAAACAATTCAAGTATTAAAGTTGCTATTGGAGTTTTTTCTACGCTACCCCAATATTTGAATTGTTCTAAACATTAATGTAACAGCTCACACTGAAAATTAGATGGTAGTATTGGTAGATCCAGGAAATTTGGAGATCTAATCATTAGAAACACTATTGTCTCAATTGTTATAATGTTCATTGCACATTATTTTTAAACAGTGAAAACGGGTCTTAATTGTTTCTTTTCTTACACAAATTAAATCATATATTGTAGGAAGGATTAAATTGCAAAAAGCCATACCTGTCCGATCCTAACATGCGGAATATACGTGTGTGATCACTTATTTCTTGTACTATTTCATTATTTTTAAAGCTTCTTCCTTGCATCCCGTGTTTGTGAAAAGCCAGTACACTATCCGTCAGACAAACTACAACAAAAACACACATGGTTTTTTAAGATTCAGTAATATGTAAACATTATGTTCGAGATAACTTACCGACACTTTCGATGGGGAAGTCGAAATGAAGTTCGGCTGGCTGACGTCTACTTGACTTGAGTTTTCCTTGCAAGTTTACAACCTTTACCAGGTCTGCGGGAGAAACGAATTTTTAGTAAAATTCAATAACCATTTTTAATTGTTTGAGAGCAAGCCTACTAACTGTCATAACAAACAAGAATTGTATCCTTTTCAAGTTGTGTGACGTTTATGATGTTTAAATGTTCTCGTCTGGGTAGAATTGTTTCTGTTCCATCTTTGTCTTCGCCAAACCAACTGGCCGTCATGTTTAAATTCATCATGTCTAATTTTAGATGACCACGATCGTACCTGAATGAGGATGGAAATGTTAAGATACATTCTGTAACAAGAATTACAATTAGAATAATTTTACATGTACTCACCCTTTCCTTACATTTACACAAATCAAAGGGTACTCTAAATCTGGCGTGATGACCATTTCAAAAACGTCTAACTTCGATGGCATGATGCATTCGAATTGCTAGGCCAGCCAAAATATACAAAGGTATGATAGTTACATTTATGTACACTTTAATGAGCAAAAGAAGAAAAGGAGCATGCATACCTTCAACAGCATAAATTTATTTAACGGACTGTACCATTGCATTAAAAATAAACCATGAGGGACAGCACCGCACAAGTATTTATAACCGTTATAAGGATTCCTGCCCACGCAACATCGCATACAGCCTTTGGTGTCGGGTACTTTAGTGGTCGAAGCAAATTTTCTGACAATGGAAAAATTTCTGTCTAAAATTTTTAACACTACTTATGACACACACTAGAGTTAGGATGTACCTTGGAAAGAATCTTTCGGGGATTTTGTTCATCGGGAGGGAAAACCTATTCGTTTGTTTGCTACAAAGAAGTAAGAGATCGTGCCTGTAGAGATGCTGCGTTTTACCTGGAACAAAATCAAACATGTGAGCAGACCACTCCCGATTTTAACAAATTGGAAGTACAGAAACTAAACTACCTGAAACCGTCATCAGCACGTCTTTGATGACGAACATCCAGATGGTGCGACGTGGATACAACTGAAAACGTCAAGAGATTAGTCTCAAATTAACGTAAATGACAACTACTCACACACCGTACGTACTTGGTCCATTGAAGCATCATGTAATTCATTGAGATTAAGAATGTATATTCCCTCTTCGCAACCAAATAATATATGTTGGTCTGGATAAAATAGTAACATCGGTTTAAAAATTAATTCTTACCATTGAGAAAGATGTGTTCTTACCTCTCGTTTCCGGATGTATCCAGCTTGCAGTGCAATTAATACGAAGTGGACATCCATTGAATACTTTAGAGAAGCAGGCACCCATCTGAAATGAAACAATAATCCCCAAAAACATTGAAAATTTAATTAAGAAACTAGAACATGCATTAATACAATTTAGTCTATATAATTGTTAAGATTTGGTTTTTCTATTCCAGTTTAAGTCTTTACATGACTTCAAAGACTGTTTCTGATGTATTTAAACAATTGTTTTGGCCATTATGCAATTTAACTACAAGATCACTGATATGGTTTTGAGTTAGGAATTTTAATGGGACTTAATTCTCCAGAAAGATATTGCTTGCAAAATATACAGAGAATAGCAGCACAAAGTAATGTGGTCAGAATTTAATTCTGACTTAAATTGTGACCACATTAAAATTTGTAACTCAAACCAAAATCACTCACAAGGAGACGGCAAGACGTTTAGTCTCCAATTCAAACAAAACTTGGAGAGCCTGTAGTACTACACAAAAGCAGCTTCTTGTCCAAATAGTAAGGCCCACTTTACAAGCATTTCCAAAAAGTGGACCTCTGAAAATTGAGTGTTTATCTTAACACTCAATTTTTACAGGTCAGTTTTTTGGAAACGCTTGAGAAGCGAGTCCTATTATTTGGACAAAGAGCTATTTGTGTTTAGAACAAACTAGGTGAGTACATAAGGTATGGTAAGGTATGGCCCTAATGTCTGGCCCTCTCCTTGTCAGAGTGAAAGATTGATCACTACTGCCAAATATATAAATTAAAATTTTCTTGACAGCCAAAAATATTAAGCAAAACTTCAAAATTTTGTACTGTAATCAATTATGTTTAGCCATCTTCTTCTTTTCTTCTTCAAGATCTTTCTTCTTTTGTGAATCCTCTGTGATGAATACCACCTACTGGCCATGCTAGAACAATGGCTGATGCCACAGCTAAAAAGTGACATTGCCTATTTCATTTATCAGTAAGATTGTATTCTGCCTCACTTTCACAGAGATTTCGTGACACAAAGTTACCAAATAGATGGATTGGTTGTTCGGGGAATGGCAATCGACAGTTCTTGACCCGGCTTCAATGATTCCCCAACTTATTGCCACGTGACTCGTATCCGTGAGGAGGTATGTGAAGGATTCTGTTTGTTCCACCACTGTCGACAAATATGGCAGATTTGCAGGCCCATATCACTGCCACCATTGCAGCAATTGATAGTAGTACACCACATCATGTATGAGATGAATAGAATGCTGAATTGATGCCTACAGGGTAATGAGGGGGCTCATATTGAGAATTTATAAAATATGTAAGAAACATTGAAAGATTGCATCTATATCTGTCTATGTATCATTGTTCTGTGTTTGATGCATTGTAGGTAACACCTTCTTGGAATTGTGACATCATTTAGTTACACCCTGCAATTTATTGTTCTATTTAGAATTTCTAGGCTAGTGATGCTTTGGGAAAATTGAAAACATTTCTAATGAATATACTGCTCAGTTAAGGGAACCAAAAGTATTCACATTTTTGTGTGTTTGGCTTCTAGAAGACAGAGAAGTCCATATCACAAATTTCTGAAGTTTAATGGTATGAAATGTGAGAAATTTCTAAAAGGAGGAAGAAAGAAATGAAACTTACATGAACTTTTGGAGTAGGAGGAAGACCGTTACTAACCGGTCTCTGAAAAGTTAAAATTTTATTAATAAAATGTTATGATTTTATTCTGCCGTTTGCTATACCGAAGTAAATCTAGTATTACGGGTGGTGTGTATTTTTTCCGGTCTTTTCGCCTGGGTGGTACTTCGGGTGGAACATCGTTTATTTGTTCGTCTTTGCTCTCGGACGTCACATGGTTCCACTCTTTCTGCTGAGAATCCGTCCTCAGGCTGACGGTGGAAGGTAATGTCCCATTTTCGTTAACGAGAGGTGAAGGAGTGCTCGGTGGAGTATTATATTCTTCCATATTTTCATCTAAGAATGGAGGGTACGATCATTCGTGAACAAAATTTGTTTTTTAGTATTATAAAATTAACAAAAAAAATGTCGACAAAATCTTACCTTGAGAGAGACGATTCCTTGGTTCATTACACCTAAGATTAGCATCCTCTAGATCACTGGAAGAATGGCCATTTTCTTTAATAACAGATTCCTTTTTTAAGGCTGAATTTCTGTCTAAATTCTTCTATGCAAAAATAATGGAAATTAAAAGTTGTAAGAGTAATTAAATTCATCTAAAGAAAGCATTTCAATAACAAAATACTGGAATATTTTTGTAATTGTTCTGGTAACAGTGTGCTTAATTATGTCACTGACACTAGTGCATGTTCAAATTTTATATTAAAAAATTTAATATATTCACATAAAGACAGTCGAGAAAAGCATAAGAAAATCGAATACCACTAAATTAAAAGCAATGAAGTGAAATGAAAGCACATTAAACAGGAAAGGAAAGGAATCACATGTCAGACTCGTGAATACAAGACTTGGAGTTTGGATTATGAAAATTAACATCAATCTGGATGCTTAATCTTGAGTTATTTATGTAGCACATGAACCACTTATCTGCTCGTGACGAAGTTTCACGAGCAGACCAATGGTCATGCACTCAAGACCCTAGTCGCAACATACCGTAGTTACAAAGCGACCAATGAAATTCTAGGTTACGACCGACATTAAATTGCGCGATTAGAAAAATTACTAAATAGTGCCATCCTTTAAATCATTTAATGAAAAGAGAAATCCACCATTGTGAACCAATTCCATTAATCACGATTCTAACTTTTTGCGATCTTTGTGTTTACATCATTGCAAACATTTAAGATATTTTCATTCATATTCTTTTATAGCTACTTTTTGACTATTTGGAAGATATTTGTTCATTGTCTGTGCATTTGGAAATTGATATGAGAATAACAAATTTTTTAATGTTTTCAATGTGAGCATAAAATTGCTATAATGCACTTATCATACAGGAAAAATGGCCAAATAAAGCTTTTTTTTTTTTTTTTTTTAACATTAATTGAACAGGATATGCATTTCAGGTATTATACCCCTCTTTAGTTATGCTGTACAGCATATCTGAAATGCATTAAAGTCTAATTTTTTTACACCATTTAGCCATTTTTCCTGTACGATAAGTCCGTTATAGCAATTTTATGCTCACGTAGAAGACATTAACACAACCAGGACAATATACTTCTAAATCAACAAACTTTTTGTTTTCAGTTATGGTTGCACTCGCACAGTATTTAGAGAGGGGTTTTCTATTCAATGTGAACAGTCATAGCTTTAGCAGCCCGTCTAGTCGAAAATTGCAATTTGAATCATAGCTTTACAGAACAAGTTTGGACTATTCAACACCTTTAATACATTTTGTTCAACTCAAACTTAATGACGCTTGAGAATACAAATTGATAACGTAAATTTTTGATTTTAGAATAAAATTAAAAATTTATCGATATTTTGTTATTGAATAGTTCACACAATAAAAATTAAAATAATAATATCTCAGAAAACATTTCCTTCATTCTTTTTTTTACTATTAAAAGAATGAATGCAAAATATTGATATCTGAATTTTGCTCTTCCTCCTTGTCCAAACTTATCAGTTTACTATTACTGATATGTCCCCGAATCTTTAGGAGGATTTCTTACTGAACTAACAAGTAATTGAAATTTTTAAGTCAAAAATCGGAGTTCTGTTAAGTGTTTTTTTATGGCAGACAAGAGATTTTGCAAATTAACACAATCTTGCAGGAATAATTCGAGATGAATGAGACTGTTTGGATAATATTTCTACGGTCTACAATCTGGTATTTTCTATAATCAATCCGAATCTTTGACATAATTTTAAAATACTTTTACTTAAAAGATATTTTTCAAGTTAAAAATGTTAATGTCATATGCAGGGATTGCAATCCAGCTGGATCCAGCGCAGATGTATTTTTGGTGCAATAAAGTGTTAAAAAAACCATAAATTTCTGGATAGATAAAGAAATAAAACATTTTTTTTTAAAATACTTAAGAAATTTTTATTATTTAGACTGGTCATTATAAATCAGTAAAACTTCTTACACATTTAGGTAGTAAACTTAACTTTGGTTCGGTTTGACACTTGAGATAAAGATAATTAACATTAAATGTTTAGTTAGATTATAATTATAATGTAATCTTTAAGTTACATAATAGCAAAGGTAATTCTACTAAATATATTATAATCATGTAAGGACAGATAATCAGTGGCTAAGTGGCTATCAGTCTCTAGTTATTTACTAACACGAATAATTAAAGTAGTCTAGTAGTTAGTTATTATCACAATCATGAATCATGAATCACACACATTCATATCATCATATATCTAAGATCTGATACTCATTAATTTAATTAAGTATTTAACTAACTAGGTAGTCACAGTTTCTCACTAATTTTCACAATAAAATTTCCTAGCCTAGCCCACTAACCACTTAATAGAATAAAAGTTAAATACTCTAACTTAATAGAATTAGAGTAGAAGTTATAAAATATTAGTCTTGTCTTGAATAAAGTATTTTAAAGGATTACTGTATATCTCGGTAGATAAGACGATAGTTGAATCATAAAAAAAGGCCCCCAAAATCCGGAGTCATCTTATAGGACAGATACAAAAAAATTATATTGAAATTTATATAAATTAAAATCATTATTAGTAAATAATTATGGTTTGTCCGTTTTTTTATAGAGAGTAGAGCATGTCCACAACATTGACTATTCACAAAAACATCATATGGCGTATTCTAAGTCATTACTCGAATGCCCGAATCGGTGTGAATGTTTGCAACAATCGCAAGGCACTGCCGCCAGATGCAAGGAAATAAAATTTGATGTCCTTTCAAAAAATTACGAATAGGACATAATTCTGTGTATGCTATACAGTGTTGTTATCCAGTGATGATTGTTGCTCTAAACGAAATTCACAGGCAATTGATAGTTTGGGGGTTGTCTTATAGGACAGATATATACGGTAAATAAAATTAAATCAATCTGGAAGTAAAATCTCAAGAAACAAGAAGTAGGATCTGAATGGTATTGATGGTATTGTCTCCCAACCAACATCTTAATGAACTCCATATATATCCCGCTGCAGAGAAGAGGGATATACGTGGTAAAATCCAAAAGTTCGGGGACTGCAGTAATCTATGACAACAAAAGCATGTATTTGAAGTTACAGCGTATGAAATGGATTCTACCAAACCACCTCTACGTGTTCAGGTTAATTTCACCCATGTCATGTGATTAAACCGCAAGCGCTGCTGTTTTTTTCCAGAGATAGTTACCTTTGTTCTGCAATGTAATAAAAGTGGAGTTTCAAGAACAACCTCCAACATTAAATTTTGTCAGCGTTTAGGTAAAACACCTACGGAGACTTTAAAATTGCTAAAAAAGGTGTACAGTGATTCTACCATGGCGAAGTCGAAATGTTGGATGTTGTTCTTGAAACTCCACTTTTATTACGTCGCAGAACAAAGGTAACTATCTCCGGAAAAAAACAGCAGCGCTCGCGGTTTAATCACATGACAAGGGTGAAATTAACCTGAACACGTAGAGGTGGTTTGGTAGAATCCATTTCAAATGCTGTAACTTCAAATGCATGCTTTTGTTGTCATAGATTACTGCAGTCCCCAAACTTTTGGATCATACCACGTATATGTATATATATATAATATTTCTGTCTCTACATTAGTTGATTTCAAGGTCATCAAATAATCATAAATTGTTCCGTCATGTGATTCATTGATGTCACAACTGACCGTAATTAGAATTATGCACCAGGACTAGGAGAGGAGTTACTTATTTTATTTAGCATAAAGACACTTTATTTAGCAAGAGCGGAAAGTCAACTGGCAATTATATCAGCAGAGGCAAAAGGGCGCGCAGTGCAGCACATGCCGCACTGAACGGCAACGTCACTCTCGCTGCCGAGCGATAGCACACGTAGCAAAGCGGCAACGCCAACAACGTAGACTTTTAGGCCATTATTTATAAAGTTAATTGAGTATTTGCAGATCCAGCAGGCCAAAGAATGCGCTGGATCCAGCTGGATTGCTGGATGAGGGATCCAGCAATTACAATCCCTAGTCATATGATACAGAGATAGATTTATTAATTGTATTCATGATCTAAAATACAGAAACATGATGTTTTCCTGATATAAAAAGAAAAGAAAACCACTACAAAATGACAATATTTGGTGAATTTTACAATAGAAAAATGTAAACAGCCATAAATTCCAGCAAAAATTCTTTAATAATGAATGTTTTTGACCTGATTTGAAGGCCTTCGTCAGACTACGTAACTTTAAATTTGTGCACCGTATGCCATCTATAGATGTTCTGTGAATGATCTGAGCAAAGAACACAAGGTATTTAATATTCAAAGTTATCTGATAAAGACATTTGAATAAGGTAAAAAAATGTTCATTATTGAAGAATTTATGCTGGAATTAATGGTTATCCAGTTACTTCTTTCATTTTTGCATTTTACAATAATTATTTATCAGTTATGTACTACTTTTATATGAAAATTACAATTTAAAGGAATAAATTCTATTTAAAGAAATTACTCCAATAAAGCATAATTTTCTTATAATTTGAGCTTCAGAAATTTCTCTTTGTTATGTTACATATGATAAATAAATAACATTTAAAAGTAAGCAATTTGCAATTTCAAATAGAATTAATTTTGATTTTTCTGCCTGTTGTAACAAATTATAATAAAAACTATAAATTTATATTGTTCTTCTCCGAATTTTGACTTATACAAAAAAAAATTACAAATATAATAATAAATATTCTTTTGTTCATTATTATTAATTTAATGAAACACAATATTAGGAGCAATTATGGTACACTTTCTGCTTTAAAAACTGACAAATGCAGATTGGATCAAACCACAGGATTTAAACTTGCAGTTGATAAAGAACATATGTCTACAAACACACTAATTAATAGTGTAATTTGTGATAAAAACTAAACAAACCTGCTCGACAGATATACAAAGCTCTAATTATTATTTATTGGTATGCAGTTGATAAATGCCAATTTGTAAGATGATTGGACACCATCTTCTATACTTTGGAAAGAGAAATAACTCTGAAATTGCAAAATAATCAAGCTAAGACATGTTTAGCTTCATGTAGAGATTAGCATATTCAAAATACAGTAAAGCTAACTTGGACTTATGCTACTTTTGATAAATGAAAACTTCATTAAAACAGATGGCAACAACCATTTCAGATTAAAAGAGTATCACAACGTGCTTCCTTTACCTGCTCGTCGTGATATTCGAGATAAAGACTTACAAAGGTTTATTAAAGATGTAGCTATACACTGACAATAGCCAAATAGACAAGAGGAGCTAGTGACTTGTGCCGACAGTCGCTAGCTCTTTGACTGCTTGCTTGGTACATTCACTGCAAAACTTTTACAAATTATAAGAGAAGTAGTGTATTATGCTTTCTGGTTCACCTCAGATAACATAGAATTTGGTTAATTGGAACTCAGATAACTACAATTCTACTGTAGAAAAATGAAAATAAACTGAAGTAAATCCAAAAACATGTTAATTTTGACTATTTACCATAACCAAAGGCTTACAAACATAATGAAGCAAGCAATACAGCTTTAACAGTCAGTAAGATTGGGTAATTGCTAACTTTTTCAATGTGGTTAACATCCGTTCACACTTTGAGATGGCCCATCAACCGGGATAAAAATCCATCCATTTTTATACAACTGTACATAAAATATAACCAAAACTGAAAAGGCAAAGTTTCAAAAGCAGAATATTCTACAATACACAAGGATAGATTATAAAATGATTTTGTACTTCTTCAAACATTATATTGGGAATTTGAGTCTTTCTAATGACTATCAAATAAAATCAGAATCTAAATATTTGCTTCTAATAGAATATACAACATACTCCCAATGTTAACATCTAACTGGTTTGATGAAAAGTAAACCATAGTAATTCCCATAATCTCAATGTTATAAATTGATGCCATGTTCCTGAAATATAGTTTGAATTATACTGAAAAATCCTACAACAAAAACTACAGCATTCCATACAACTGTAGCAGAAAACTAACAACAAATGTAAAGGTGAGGAGTTGTTGTGGGAATCTACAAAATTCAAAATTAATCGAGAACTTCGTACTGAATTTTGATAACAGAAAACATCATAAAGTCAAAATGACAAAAATATTTAATAAAAGTAAAGCAAATGTTCTACAATTTGTTTTACTTTCATGTAAAGCATTGTAAGCAGAGAAATGTAATCATAATTTCACTTTCGGGAGAGGCGAAATTCCGATTCAATTATATTTTTTACGAGAAACGAAAATAGTTAGTTATACTCACTTGACTATTTGATTCTTTTTCGGATCTTTCTAATGGCAGTGTAGCTCTAAAAAATTAAGTAATTTATACATTAATTATCACAAACGTAACATTTTTTTAATATATATTATCAAAACTACTACTTAAACGATATTGTTTCACATCGCTCTCTTTATACAAGAGATTTACATTCTCTTGGAAGCAATGCATGATATCAAACTGACATGTTTAAATGAGAATATTTTATTCTGAAACGCTTTATAAAATATAAAATTTCCTGAGTAGTAAATTCAGATTGTAATGAGCTAATTTTATGTTTAATAAATAAATGTTATTAAAGCAGGTTGTCTTAGTAACATTTTGACATACTTTATGAAATTTGGAAGTCTCTCTTGTTCTCGTATAATTTTGAATAAAACTCTATATCACTAAGTCTCTACATTTGCTGCTTTTAAAATAGCAGATGCTTAAATTTTTTATTATTCATATCTTTGCTTAAAATGAAGTTAACAAGAATGTGTTAAAATAAATACAATAATAATAATAATAATAATAATAATATTCACCGAGAGTTGTAACACACGTACGGTATACACTCAATTATCCAGAAGTGGATTAACCAGTGAAAAAAAAATGCCCGAGGAACCATTAAGTTATCACAAATTGTTTTATGACCTATCGACTTTACAGGTAAGGGGAGGGAAAACGATACTTTGCCGAAGCGTCCGGCTTATTATAAATGAATGCACGAAGTAGTCGTACGCACTGTTTTCTTCACATTTCTTTTAAATTTCACCAGTTTCATTTACTGGGTCTATATTTGGTTAGGATTTAAACAGTGCCGAATTAACTGGAATTTTTATTAACTATGATGACACCCTCCCCATTTGTTGCAGATAATCAAGAATTTACAATTTACAAATTCTTATAAAGATGTTTTTGTTGCTCTTCATGTCTTCTAAATTAAAGGCGCAATCATTTTGCCAGAAAATCATACACTTTCACATTGGTTTGATATCATTCCTATGGTTTTTTCGTAATGGGAAGTTATAAAATGATATCAGATTGATGTAAAAGTTTATTGGATTTAGCGTAATTCAATTCAGATAAGACAAAACCATATTCCTTTGCATACGCAGACTAATGAAAATGTATACAAAGAAAAATAGTTTAAAAAATTGGCTATCTTCTTTTTTGTTCTTTCCACCTTGTGGGCAATAAGAAGGACTTTTACTGATAGTCATCATTGGTTTAGACAGTCCTATAATGAAGATGCTGGACGGCAAGGGATGGAGTCTGACATATCTGAAACGGATTGTCCTGGGTTTTTTTGACTCCGGATTTGCAGTGCAGTAGCCTTACGTTTTAACAATCTCGGTCACCCGTCGACTCTATTCTTATTCTGGAAAAGGTTTGGTTTGCTTTTACGAGCTATGGCAATGTAACGCATTGGCAATCTGCCGAGGGGGATGCTTTTCTGGAAGACTTTCTATGAGAAACAGGTCCTATTTTGAGGAGTTAGGTATGCGAAGAAAACCCAGAAAATTTCATGCAGCCTCATCAGTCAGGTGCAAATCCACAACCAGCTATCAGTGTTTGGCGGTTTTATCCACTCGACCACTAAATTCTGGGAAAGACTACAGCCATTTGAAAATCTAAAGATTTTGACTTTAAAATCATTTTTTTATGTAAAAAGTCATACAAATTAACAAAAAACTGAAAGCTGCATGTTTTTATATATTAACCTTTGACCTTTAACTAAAAAAATTTTTTAAACGGCACTAGTCTATAAAAAAAAAGAGGCCATTTCTTGTGAATGCATAATAAGTTCCTTTTAAAATAATCTGCATTTTATACTTAATCAATTGTTTATATAATAAAATTATAGATATTTTATTAATAGCTAATAGATTTGCATACTCACTGTTGAGTAAATTGAAGATCTCTGTCAAATTCTGTTAAACTTGTTTGATGACCCCTTAAAAATTTAAATATTTATAAATTAGTCATTTTAATTCTTAACATTAAATTCATTGAAATCTAGATCAGAGACCTTATAGATTCCTTGGAGGATGTTTGCAACTCTTCGAAATCTGCTAGCAAATGAATGCTCCAAGGAATTCATATATATTTTTATTTCAAAAATAGAAAAATTGAATATAAAAAAACCCAATGAAAACATTTATATAAAGCCATTCAAGCAGTTTACTATAATTATATTAAAACTTTACAGAGCTTGGTAGATCAAAGTTCCCAGAATTTTTTGCATGTATGATTTACTTGCGTGCAAAGAATTCTGGGGACTTTTTCAAGAAAATGTATCTAAGTTACTGAAATTCTTTCTCCATCAATTA
The DNA here is from genome assembly GCF_030686945.1 of Centruroides vittatus. Classification (NCBI taxonomy): domain Eukaryota; kingdom Metazoa; phylum Arthropoda; class Arachnida; order Scorpiones; family Buthidae; genus Centruroides; species Centruroides vittatus. Next base: position 131,586 of record NW_027122289.1, on the reverse strand, counting down.
CTTTGCGGAGATTAAAATAAGTGATAATCTCAAGGTGTAAAAGTGGGAGACTGTGTGGCTTAAAACATCCAATCTGATATCCTTGATCATTAGAAAAAATTGTGTGCAATCTAGCATTGTAATGCTGGAAAGCCACATACTTTCTTCTTCCTAATGCTGGCTGCCTTCAGTACTTCTCTGTATTAATGGTTAATTTCAAGGAAGCAGTTTGTCATAGATAATTCTTTACCAGTTTCACTCTATTCTCAGCATAACTTTTTTTTGGAAGTGAAATAGCTTTTGACTGCATTGCGGAGGCATTGGTTGACTTTCTCCGTAATTTTTTCACTGCACATTAACACAAACTATCCACTTTTTGTCGTCGGTAATTAGTTTCTTCAAAGGAATCCATCTAATTACATTACAGTGAATCACAGGAACAAGAGAAATCTGATAACCTGTGATTCACTGTAATGTATACCACATCAGTTGATGTGGTATTCAATCATCATATCATGATAAGGAATTGTCCATAAATTATGTAATACTATTTTAATATTTTCTCTACTACCATCCCGATAATAGAGAAAATATAGAGTGTTACAGGAAGTATCCCACCTCCATATTGCTATCATACCCATTCCCAAAATTACATAACATATCCTGAATCAATCTTGTATACTAAAGAATAATACACAACATAGGGCACCAAATATTTCATTAATTACAGGTATAATGTACAAAGCAGTGACATAAACAGTACAGTACGCTATGCGACACTTCAGAACAAAAACGAATCATTTTAATCAAAGGTCTCAACTCTAGCATTATGTAACATTTTTGTAAACATCCTCACCCCTTGTAATCCATTGTAATGATCACCTGCATACCCACCCATTACGTAATTTATGGATGTCTCGTAAGCTGTGTAAATGGCCAATAACAGATTCCCAAGCGGTACTAAGAAACAAATAAACTTAATATCAATAATCACAGAAGGTTTGTGGTGGTTTAGGTTTTGTATGCCCTATGAAAAATGTCAGTATATTGACAGTCTACTAACTTATATGTCAGCACATAAATTAGTGTTGCTTGTATTTTTCTGCTACTGTAGTGTGCTTCTCTTTGTGATAAAACAATTCTAATGTAGAAAGGAAGTGTTTCTAGAGCTATGTTCAAATGAAACATTTTCATCTATTTTGTAGGATATGTGAAATCCCGAAGTTTGCTAGACATCATTCATATGTATGAGCACCACACAAACATGCTTTGGATTTGTTTCCTGATAAAGTGGCTTTAATACAGCTAAATAAGAAAAGCAACGACACAATCTGTTTCACTTAAAATGGACGTCATTGGCTTGCTTATACAGTCGTATTAAAGCAGCTTTACCAGGTGACACATTCTTTAAAATTTTAATCTCTACTTAAACACTGTATTAAAACACTTAAAAATGATTTATAGATATTTTTAATACCTTTTCATTTTAAATTTCATTTTTAATCATAACAATTCAGATTTTTGACTTGAAATAATAATTTAATTACAATTTTGACATTAAGAATCAATGTCTAAACTATGATTCTGTAGATCTTTAAAATGTCAATGCTTGCATACTGCAGAGTGCAGAATAGTATCAAATATGTATATATTCAATAAATTTTGATACAGACAAATGAATCTCTACTCTTATATGTCTTAAAAGAATAAGATATTTTCTCTAAAAATAATGTTCATTGACCACTTATTTTTTCTGTATAATAATGTTCAAGTAACAGTAAAGAGAAAATTAACTGTAATTGTGTTTCTGGGCTAACTCTGCAGGAAAAAAAAATACGTAGTTGTAAATTATATAGAATTTTATGCAAAAACAGATTGATGTTATTCAATTTTAACTGAATTAAGATTTTAAATTCCATATAATTCACAAAACATATTTAAATCAGTAAATTTCTGTTTTATTTTTTTTGTAATTAACATGCTTAAATAATTTTAATAGTAATAAAAAGCAAGTTATAAAAAAAATGTAAGCTTGGTTTCTCGTTACAATAAATTATATCGCAAATGAAAAAACTTTAACTGATGTTTATAACTGAAACTTTACGAAAACAAACATAGAAAAGTCCATTTTTTAATAGTCTTTATTGCATTTTTCTTACTTCTAATATTAGAATAAAATATAAACACAAGCAAATGTTTACCAGAAGCAACTTCTGTTAATGTCTTAAATTCAAGCACTAGTAAATAAAAGCAGGTTAATTTCTGTAAACTGCTAATGTTCGGTCAAGTTGTTTGTTTGATTAATTAAAACTTGTATGCGACTGAGAAGCAACTTAACAGTAAATTAAAATTAATCCAGAGGACAGAGTGGGAACAGGAGAGAAAGATCATGCAAGCCCATACCTTTGAAGTAATTCTTCATCTACAATCTCAAGAAGACTTCTTAAGGCATCACAAAACAGTGCTTCACTCCCACCAGCTACATTAACTCTAAAGATGAAGTTAAATAGTAACTAATTTCATGCTGAATTCTTATATATTAATTGGGATTAATGAACATTTATTAAAAAATTTAAATAACTAAACCAATTACATTTCAAATACTCATGCTTTCACACACCATACCGTATTAAGCTGAAGATGGCAAAGGTTAGCATAAATTATTTATAGCAACAGCCAAGAATCAATTTAAACCGTGAATGTAATTTAGTAAAATAAAAGGGAAAAAAATAATTAATTAATACTTCAAACAGTGTTAGCAGAATGGATAAAATAAAGAGTAAGCTTAAAGATATTTTTCGAATCATTATAAACAGTCATTAACACTTTGGCATGTGCATCAAGCAGTTAATGTTTAATCTTACCTCCGACGAAGCCTGTAGTTGAACAAGTAATGGAAATAAAGCAAAAAACTCTGTTACTACAGAGTACTTAATACTGACATATTAATGTGAAATAACTAATTTCTAATGATTTGATAAAGATTATTGGATTATTTTACAATTAGTTGACATTTAAATAATGTATAAACTGAAAGAACAAAATCATTTTGATGCTCTTAAGAATGGCAAAATTAAGATGACAGTGAACAGTAATGACAGGCCGAAACATTTCCATCGATTGTCAAAGTCAAACTAGACAGTCAATTAAACCGAGTCACAAATGAACTGTATCTATGCTCTGTCTTCTTATTCTGTAAATATCACTTTAGCTAATGATAGATTGTGTGCTAAAATATTTTGCCTATCCAGTAATCTATTGTGAGAGATATGTGACGTATGAAAATATTCTCTTTTCTGGTTAAACAGTATAGAATTACGTTTTGTAAAAATTACTAGGCCAGTCTGTTTATTGTTTGGCGTGATTAGTAGACTGGCAAAAGATGGTCCTCGGCCCATACTTACAGAACTACTGGTGGTCTAAATCAGTCATTGACACGGACTATTGTCTCAATTTCGACATCAGCTTTTAGTTCAATTAATTTCTATTAAAACTTTTCTATGAAATAAAATTTAACTAAATGCGAAGTTAAATAATTTCATTCCATAGAATTTAGTTATAAAAAATGTCGTCATGTAATAATAAACTTGCAATCACATACCATTCAGTTTTTACTTAAAATTTAGAATAATACAAATTATTATTATTACTAAAGTTAAAAAAATTTTAAACTGTTATGAATTTAAATATTGTTTGCTTCTAAACATAAAGGTCAATATATGTTTTAAGTTTTTACGAGATTTTATTTTCTTAGATCTGATTCTTTGACATTAAAAGCAACGTCAGTCGAAACCATTTTCCAAAGCAGCATGATCAATAATTTTTTATGAAACAATCTTAAAAAGCAGCAAAATAATGCTACATTTATAAATTAAATTTTTTGTTTATGTGTAATAAATACATCTAAATCAATAGTTATTTCAAATAACAAACAAGCAGCCAGATTGTTTATTGAACTGTAAGGCTAAATAATTACTAAGTAATTTGGCAGGAAGCAGGCCACCAGGCTGCCATCTCTCGTTAAATATAATAATTATAAGTTGATTTAATTTTAGAATATTCTGGAATAAAAGACAGGTGCAGTACGGGACTCAAACCGCAACTTCTGCTTATCTCAAATCTTTTCTTCCAGAATATCCTAAAGTTAAATTTATTTTATTTATAATTATTATATTTAATAGGAGATGGCATCCTGCCTCTTGCCAAATTGCTTAATAATTATTTAGCTTTACAGCCCAATGCAGAATCCGGCCGTTCATTTGGTATTTGAAATTTTATTTATAATAAACAAAAAATTATGATAATTCACATTTAACTAAAAACTGTTTGCAAAAATCCAATAATCTTTATATCGGGCTGAAAATATTAAAATTTATTTTTTTAAATATACAATTAATATTTATAAAAGTTTTATTAAATAATAAATATTAAGTTTTAAAAGCAAATTTATAGATGATAAACAAAAATACTTACTTTCTTATAACTTCTGCTTCTGTATCTTGTTCCATCCAAGCTGTTGGTAGATCATAATTATCCTCCGTAACAGTATCCTATAAAACAATCAGATTTTAAAATTCGTATAAATACGAAATGTTATATAATCCTAAATTATAAAAACTTACTTCTGAAATACCCCAAGCTTGAGAAATATCACACTGACCTGGTCCCTTTAAAGCATACGAAAGAAGTTTATCATTGCATTGATATGAATAATTTAATTTTAATATAGACTGTAATCTTTATACCTGTTCATTTGCTGTAGACAGTTCTGTTAACAATGGCGGATCAAAATTCACACTTTCCACTTTAAATAAAAAACGACAAAGTTATTATTTCTGAGAGAATTTGTTGCAAAATTAACATTACGAGTACTCTTTTATGCGTGTTTAATAAGAGATAGTTAAAAATAAAATTTGAATTAAGTATTGTATTGCTTCAAATTTAAATTGTGCCCATTTTCGTATAGGGATTTACGGGAAGTGTCGTAAGAAGTATTATTTTAAAAAATGAACTTGTTAATTGTACTTTATTTTAACTACATTATTAGTTTGTTTTTACTCATTAAAGAGTAAAATCATTAATAATATATTTAAAAAAATACAGTGTCTTCCAAAATGAATACTATCATTTTATATTACTTTAATTACATTAATTATTATCTGAGAAGCATGCAACGTACACCACTCGATAGAGTAACCATCTGAGTTTCGTCTTCCATATGCATTCGAATATCTTGTTGCCTACTGTCTCTAGTAAGTGCCATAAATGAAAATGGCCACTCCACAACAGAATTTTGAGTTCTGCAGTTTTCAAAGCTGAAATTACTTGTCATAATGCATAATGAATAGTCTGCAGAAACTGTAGAATTTTGGTTGCCGTGGGAGGAATGACGACAGATGTGCCAGAGCAAGAATAAGAAGAATTTGAGTATTGGTCAGATGTGTGACATGTGACACGAGGTGCATGCATTAAGAAATTATAATGGACAAATGTGAAAATTGGAGTTTCCTAATGTTTTAATATACATTACGACTTTTCGGATAATAATTAATACAATTACAATTATTTAAAATGTTTTGTATTGTTTTTTGGAAGACTTTTCTGTATATACAATAAACAGAAAAGACTATAAAATATTTATTATATGAAGAATTTTTGAAGAATGACAAAAAGTATGTTGAATTTAAGTTTAGAAAAATGTAAAAAGATTTCTTAATTGGAAGCAATACAATGAATAAAATATTAAACATAAAAATGTACCAGAAGACTTACTATGTAATTCTGATCTTGTTCTTTGTTTGCATCGTGCTGATCTTTTGGAAGCAATTCGTTGTGGAACATTTGGCACAGCCTAAAAGAACATAACAAATTCAAAATGATTTTGATAAAAAGACATCCAATATCGGACAGTTCCATAAATAATTCACTTTATAAGTTATGATTAATTCATAATACTAAATTTTCATAATGTAAGATTTTTTTTATTGTTCTATTCAAATGAGAATAACCTTGTAATCAGGCCCAGGCAGAGAAGGATCGGCGGAGCCATTTGGTTCGGGCCCAGATGCCGGAGGCTCCTAAAATTTAATCTTTTATGTAAAAAAAAATGACATAAAAAGTGACATAAATTAAAGTTCTTATGACAAGTGGTTTAAAATTTGTTTTTATTTGTTTCATTGATTTTATTCACATATAAAGTTATTTGAAAACATTAACAGTATTTTAGATGCATGTAACATTGATTACTGAATAATTAAAAATATCTGAATTTCACCAAAAGTAAAACTGTATAAATTTAATCTCTCACTTGACAATTCCTCAATGTGTGCCCCTCTTGTTACATGATATGTCTAACCAATAAACTGCACAATTTTACATAACTATTTGATTTCTTTTCACTAGCTAAGATCCAGAGAAACTATTGGGTAAATTTGCAAAATATGCACCATATGGAGCAATCTCTCTTATCACTACTGTTGGATCTTCCTCCCCTTCACTTGTTTATTCAGATTATAGTCCTTTTAAAGGATGAGTAAAGCAGTCAACTTAGACTCCGTTCTTTTGCCTCTGCTGAGAATTGATGGAAGACTTGTTTGATAGCCTGATGATTTTTTACTTCAGTTTATGTTTGATAAGCATTATTCGGTCTCCTTTCCTTGTCACCTTGATTGGCATATGGGTAAGATAACCTTTCTTCTGCGGAATTGTACGGTTTACCGATGGATCCAAAACTAATAGTGGCATTTGTAAAAAAACATTCAAGTTTCTATGCCTGTCTGAGGCAAGTTCCTACTTGTTTCAAGCTGAGCTATTATTTGGTATGTTTGCCCTCTTTTACACAGATGTCCTCTGAATAAGGCTATCTTCATTGATTCCGAGTCAGACTACATTGAAGACACTTGACAAGTCAGTTCATTTCAGCACTTCTCTGAGAACGCTGTTTGAGTTTCTCTGAACTGGCTGCCCACAACAGAGTTTTCTCTTGTGAGTACCAGGACTTGAGTGAATTGCTGGCATTCATTGTAAGGGCCAATTTACTGACCAAGCAGGAAGTTCCTTACCCCTTTATTGAACCTGAACCAGCTATTAGTACCTCTTCCACAATTTTTTCCAGAGCTGTTAAAGACTGAACTTCTAGTCATTTAAAACAATAAAAAATAACTCCTAGCATGAAGCAGAGTACGTTATCTTGCCTAGTTTGCCCTCTGTATCAAATACAAATGTTCTTCTCATTGGTAAGAATCATGTTTGCTTTTGGGTTGGCATTCTGACCAGTTTTGATCACTTTTGAAACATATTTGTGCTACCTGAAAAAGCTTCTCCCTAGCATTTTGTTGCTTTTGTGAATCTGCCGAGAAGACCTCTGCAACTCGTCTGTGAGTGACCAGACTTGTTCATTTGTGATTGCCTTTTTTTAGAGATCTAACATTAGCTTTTATTTAGAGGTTTGTTACCTTTCTTTAAAGAGACTGAACTTCTGAAGTAATTTCTTGTGGGTGTAATGATCATTTACGTTGATGGCTTTGCCCTCATTTATACGATCTACAAGATCCAGAGACCTGGTTGGCCGTCACGATCACCTGAATCTCCAACTTATATCATGAGATTTCTTTTTTCGGGGATACATAAAGACACTGCGTATATGCCACCTGTTTCAATACATCTGAGCATTAAAGAACTGAATCACAGCTACTGTGGAAGAAATAACAAGAAATAAATTGGACCAGAGAAATGTGAGAAGACCTGGTTAGTTGTCTGTTAGGTAGCATGAGGAGCATACATTGAGGAAGTATAAGGAAAGAGATTAAACCTGTTTTACTTTCTTTGATGCAAATCATATATTTTTAGTATTCAATAAAGTTATACACATCTAAAATACTAATATTATATAAAATAAAATATAATCTAATAATAACGTAATATCCTATACCTGTACATTTCTAGCTCTACACTGTTTATTAATAGTGAAATGAGTGTTTTTATAAGAACAACATTCAAATTTAAATTCTTATTACATTAATTTGTTAAATTTATAAGTTTTCAATTCGCATTCAAGATAATAATTACTTGATGCTATGGCCCAGCTTAAAATTGTCAGGTGTCATATCTTGTCCCATCTCAACATGTAAACTTCTACTCCAATTTTCTTTTGCTTGTGATTTTCAACTGAATTTAGCTATATCTTCCAAAGTTATTATCCTATATTTATACATCTGTAGCTCTACATTAACTGTTAAAATTTAATGTCTTAATAAGAATTTGAATTGTTCTGAAAATAATTTGATTCAAAAATAGCAGAAAGACATTCTACCATGAAAATTGTATTTAGTTTTGTCTTTCCAAGTCAAAAATCAATAATTTTTTTGGTAAACAAATTAGTGGTGAATGAAAACAATTTTTTCTTATAATTTGATAATGTTCTGCATATCGCAATATACTTTAATTAATTTTAAGGTAACCATACCATTAGATGTGACTAATTTTCTTGAATATAAGTGAATCGAAACTCAAAATTATTATTTAATTTTACCTTGAATTCACTTAATTATGTCATCTATGGTGAATGACATTTTCCATAAGTTAAATATATCAACTTTATCGGATTGGTGCATGCTCAAATTCAAAGACTGACAAAATTGTTGTTAGTAATATATTGTTGCAATGCCAAGAACTTTATATTTCAGAATCAGAACAACAGGTTGGTTTGAGGGGATACTACAATGAAAAACTGGGTGATCTGCCAAAAAGAGATGTCTCCCAGGATGACTTTCCATGGAAAACTAGCCCCTATGTAGATGTTACGTATGTGAAGTAAACTCTGAAAACTTCACATGGTAAGCCTGTCGGCAAGGTGTAAACCCGAGACCAACTGCTAGTGTTTGGTGATTTATCTACCTGGCCACTGGTGAGCCAGAACAATGGAAAAAATTACTTGGAGATGATACAGTCTTTATAGAGAATGTTATGATAAAATGTTATAGTTTGATAAAATTAAAAATCAATTTTTTCATTTCTTCACCCGTTATTCTTGAAGTTTTACTCCCCATTGGGTATAAAAATTACTGATTTTTTTTTCAAATGACTAATGATTTTATTTCTTCTTGCATCACTTTTGATGAGTTATAGAATTATATATTGACATAATGATATTTGTCAATCTAAATTTAACTTAATGTTTTTATATTAACTATGTTTGACAAATTCCCATGCTATCTCTTAAATGTTTTTAATATAATTTGTATATATTTTTTTGACTTTTTACTTAGTAATACTGTTACTGTATTAAATATTAATAATAAACCTTGTTCCTTTTAATTTTGAATATATTCATTCCATAAAACCCTTATTATATCCGAAAAAACTTTAGAATAAAAAATGAACTTTTAATATGTGGTTTACAATTCTACGTCAAATCTCCGAGTGTCAGTTTTTACAATTGTAATAAAGATACTACTAAATAATAATGACTATACAAAAATTCAATTAAGTGTTCTGGTATAGTATAATAGAATGATATCAAGATATGAGTTATATAAGATAAATGTTCTCTTCTTATCTCGAAAGAATACACATATAATCTATCATTTAAAATTCTAGTATAAATAATTATCTGTTTAATAAATAATTTTATATTTTTAATCTGTTAACTATTTTCACAAATTAAATAAAATATTTAATCAAATTTTACCCCTTCGTCGTCTGGATCGAGCTCAGAATAGTTCTGATGAGGATTATTGACTTTCTCTAAGAGTTCGCGTGCTATCCTTTTTGTAAGGTTAGTCTGGAATAAGGGATGCTGTTGACAAATACAATGATAAAATTTAATTATACAGCACATATTTTTATAGAAATGACAATACTTAGTTTATGAAACCTTTCTTACCTGTAATAATCTATCTGCCGGTGGCCTTTTCTTTGGATTTTTTGTAAGTGCTACCTTTACAAAATGATGGAAAGTTGGAGACCTTTTAAAAGAGAAAGTTGTCGTAGATATAATATATTACCATCTTAAAATAATAATAATTTTCATACCATTTATTTTTATCTTTTAGTGTAGGTGACTTAAAACCTGATTTTGACATTAAAAAAAGTGCTCTCATTGGATGTAGATCAAACATGGGTGGTTGTAGTTCAGCTAGTTCAATTGCTGTTATACCTACGGCCCATATATCACATTGTTGGTTATAACCACCCTTCCTTTCGACAGCTGCGACTTCAGGTGCCATCCTTTAAAAGTATCAAATAGAATATTTTAAACTTACATTTTAACAAAATGAGTAGTTTGAGAGATAGAGATTCTAACCAATAAGGTGTTCCAATAAATGACTTTCTTTTACTTATGGTTGCTGTGATTTGAGCTGAGACACCAAAATCAGCTGTAAAATTACAAGAATTTTATTAGAATTAGGATGCTATAACTTATTCTACCTTGAAAAATTTATAAGAGTAACAGAATATTCATTAACATCCCAAAATCTCAAACAAGACAAGAACTTCAGGACACAACATTAAAAAAATAAAGAAACACACACACAAAACTTAATTTCAATCAAACAAACCATTCTAAAACCTTTAGTTTGACATTTTCTTATTTTAATTATAGCTCCGTAATGATAAGTATAATTAAAATTCACAAGTTCAGAAGACACATTAGAGTAAGTGTGTCTTCATAATTCATCCTGCTTCACACTTCAAGATTACATAATGTAGTGTGAGGAAGGCTACGGCAGAATTAACCTTTATCTTGGTATTTGTGTCCACATCAATACATGAAAAAATGTTAAAAGTGAGTGTCCCTCTATTGACAGCACAATTATACAAATTATATTATATTACATTACATACATATTGTTTTGCCATTTAAAATGGATAAAAGCCTCAAAATAAAGGTTAACTCTGTCATAGCTCTCCTCCCACTACATTATGAAGCCCGAGATGTAGAAAGAGATGAATTGTAAAGACTCTTTTTTATCAATTGCATGGCCACCAAGATTCCGACATCACCCTCCTCGACTTCTTTCTGTAACGCTCCATAAAGAACAAAGTGTATGCAAAAGATAACTAGTGTGGAAGAAGACTGTCCAGGCTACAGAGAGAGATGTTAAAAACATTTGGAGGAAAATTGAATACAGATTTGATATTCTGAGAGCGACAAAAGTTTACACATGGAAGTTTACTAATAAGCCATCGTGATCCCAAAGGTTTGTAAAAACACTTTGAGTTACACAAACAATGTGTAGTTAACTGTTTTTAGACATGTTATAGTTTTCTCTCTACTGGATTTCTTAATCAGACGAATAAATTATGAACATCTTGTATTACAAACAGTACTTATATTGTAGTGCTTTACTTATGCTAAACTGTATCATGAATTTATTCAAAAATTTTCATGTTAAACACAAATATAAATATTATCATCAACATTTACTCCAAAGCCATGTTTCACATCATTCAGTTTCTTTATAAACTAAAGAAACCAGAATAATGGCCGAAACACTTCTAATTAAAAATTTTGGCTTCCTTAACTAAGCAGCTTCTTTAATTCTGATATTTAAAAACAAAAACTTGATATATTCAAAAATAATTCCACTTATTTATGTATTTAAGCTGCTAATCTTTGTTTTTTTGACACTTTATATCTTTGAATATTACAAACAATTGTCCGTAGAAGTTATTTGTTGAATGACGATTGTCTATAATTATCTTCGTTACAATCTCAATTTTTTTTTTGTTTTTTGATGCACGTGCACAAGAAAAACAACTTGGCAAGAAACAAATAATAAAGAATGAAAAAAAAGGGGGTGAAGTAGTCAAAAAAATTAGGACAGAATGCATACCTCACCAAAAATAATACATATCAATACCAACCTAATTTTACATCTCCATCTTCTGTGAGGAGGATGTTAGCCCCTTTAACATCGCGATGCATCATGCCCAGAGAGTGGAGATATTTTAAACCCTGTAGCGTTTCTCTACACATATAGGCTATTTGGATTTCGGTAAGGGGGCCAGTAACTATAAAATAAAGAAAAATTATAACTTAAAAATTGAAAAATGATTTCGTTATTGTTTATATTAAAGTTTTACATGATTTTAACGGTAAAACAAATTTTAATGAGAGAAAAATATGTAAATAAACAACTCCATTTTTCATTTCGTTAATTCGTTAAACTTGGTTTCTAAGAAAATTACTTAAGAAATGATAAATATCCAATCATTATAAAAAGTAAAAATAATAATATTTTTATACATACAATGCTTTCGAAATTTATTATCATACTCACTTTAAGCATGCATCTGTTTTAATACAATGCTAAATATCATAATAATTAATTATTTTAATTAATTAATTAAAATCTAATTTCCTTAAAATAAAACACCTGGTCTTTAACCTCAAGAAGATAGCTAAGAATAAGCACAAACCTTGGCAGTGTGCCTAAATGGTCTGATTGTTAGGTAGTTCCCCCCTTCTTTTTGAATAAATGTGATACACTTGAACAACAAAAGACTTATGTAGGTTTCTGTGCTAATAAAATCTTATGACGATTCTAATAATACTAATTAAGACAACTTTAAAAAAGGTTATATTCTTTGAAGGAATAACTTATTAGAATAATATATTTACAAGGGTAGAGGTATTTAATTATGTAAAACAATACAAGAATGCATAATTACGTCTCAGATATTCTTCGTGCTGAGTAATTAACAACGTTAATTTTTAACTTTTATTTTTTTGTCATTTTAAACTATGAGTAAGACTACATCCACAAGTTAAAAATCAGGAGTTAACAATGTCATTGTCAAGCTGTCAGAATATGTTTTCCTTTGATAACATAAATATCGGGATTTTAGTATTATTAAATGCTATTCATTTTAAAATATATGTACAATTCTGTATGAGAATAATCATCTTTTGATTACTTTTGTAGGATGAAAAATGTAATAATAATAAAATTAACAAAATATATCTGTGTTAAAATATAATGTTAAAATGTTCTTAGCATTATTCTTCAGAATATTGTGAGTGAAGTACAAAATATATACATATGTATATATTTGTATGTAATAATTGTCGATCACTGAACACAAAATGTTAGACTTAGATGGATAAGACATACTTCTTACACAAATGACAAAGACATCGCGTAAGATTAAAATAGACCAAGAGGGAGACCAAGGAGAAGATAGAAGCAGGTTGTGAGGGAAAAATGCGAGATGATGCAGTGCAAAACAGCTAGAATAAAGAAAAGGAAAGTAGACAAAGATGTGATAAAGATGGTAACAATCCAGAATGACGACTACAATGCTATATTAATATGTTTATTAATTTTGCTATTAATGAATATTCTCATGTTTTGTGAAAACTCTCTTTCTCTTTCACTGTATGCGTGCACACAGAGATGAATGATAATTACTCTAACTTAGTTATTTTTTGCACTGTAATATCCTAAAGAACAACAGATAAATACACGAGTAATGTTCAAATATTAATACATTAATATGATTTACTTATTTCAGTTAATCTCATTTCCTTTTCCTATTTTGTTTCCATCTGCTTCTATTATGATTACTTGTGCTTTTTTAAAAATCATTAAACTGATTAATCGATAAAGAATTTAAATAAGAAAACTGAAACTACATTAACAATAAATTATTAATTAAATAATATCACTGTTTTATTTATGTCTTATATATTTAATTATTATTATTTTTTGATATTTTATCGTGTGTAAGAATATTATCAAATGATCACACATTATTAACAGTATATAATTATACATATAAAAAAAATGTAGGTGGTTAGCCGATACTGTATTTTAACAAGTTGTAATTGTACCAAATTGTACCTATACACATCAAACTAAGTTGTGTCTGTAATTTTGTTGCCATAGTAACAAAATACAATCATGATGTATATTATTGAGATTTGAACTCAACTTCCTGCTCTCAATAAAAAATTAATGTAAATACAATGAATATTGTATCATAATATATGTGTAAATTACATAAACATTATTTAATATCACTTTATGTTCAAATTTCTATGAAATTTAGTTACGTTAATTAATTATCGATAACTTTTATTGGCGTTATTTTTTCTGTTTCAGAAAGACTTACTGTGATAGATGTCTTGCAATGAGCCACCTCCACAGTACTCCATACATATCCATAATTTATCCCGCCTGCAATCAATTAATTTATATTATTATTATTGTTATTAAATCTTATTTGTAAACAAAACTAAAATTTCCAGATTCATCCGTAATTATTACCTTAAATAGCTGCCGAAATACGCTACGATATTAGTATGCCTGCATGATTTCATCATTAAGATTTCTTGCTGAATAATCCCGAAATCATCCCCTATTTTTGAAATAAATATATAATTTTAAATGAAGTGAAATAGGACGATAAAGTAAAATTAATTAAGTAATAAATAAGATAATAAAAAGGTAAAAAACAAAAATTAAACTTTTATTATTATACTTTAGAAATCTAGATTATAATTTTACGATACATTTTTTAAATATATTTTACGCAGAATTTATCTGTCATTAGTCATTATTCATCCGTAACAAACTCGTGATCAGAAATTGTAAGCACTAAGTGCTCTCATATTTCACGTAGATAATGATTAATGTCACCAAAAATGTTATTTATCGTAACGCTTCGCTATTGTGGAACGAGGAAGTATCCGTAAATGTATTTAATATTCATATTTTCGTCTATCGACATCCTCATTCCAGATATTTTTGTCTAATTTGTACTTTTTTTAATGTTTTATTCATAGAAGGATATAATGTTTATATTCTACTCAGTAAATAAAAATAACAAATATAAAAATAAGCAATTTTGAATTTTATAAATCAGATATAAGATTTCCGTTTATTGACTGTAAATAATTTAAGGTTTTTAGGAGTTAAAAATGATTGATACTTAAATTTTACTTATAATTATAACTTTAAAACGGAAGTTTTTAACATCGTAACACGTACTTTGGTATCAGTGTTTCATAGTAATCATTGTTATTTAACAGCAAATAGTATAATTTACGGTTTATATTTACGTATACTACAAGGTGTTGCGTCTCCATATGTAGTCAAACAACTAACTGAATGCACAAACTAATGTATTCCATTCAAGGCGAATATGGGTTAAAGATTTGATCAGTGGGTCCCGATTTTGCCCCTTGATTTGACTTACACACAGACTTTTGACTCGTATCTATAAATATCATTTGGTAAATAAATCGTTTAAAGTGATTATAAATAAATGGATAAAGACCTAAGGAAATTTGATCTTAGATTTCCATTAAGAGTATTCGTTAAGCTAAATAAATATAAATTAAAGAAGAATTTAATAAAATATTGCCATTCGGTTATTGAATCATCGGAATTAAATTTGTTGTGTATTTTAGAAAAATCTAGTAGTATTCAATAACCGTTTAATAAACAATCAAACTATAATTTCTCTGGAAAAATATTTACAAAATCTTTGTACGTGCAGTTATTACAATGCTAACATTCTTTAAAACAGGATATTAATTGCATAAAAGTGAAAAATTATACTATAAACAATTATTATATAAGTAAACATCATACAGACAGTTATATAATACGTGCAGAATAATACATTTCAACTGAAGTAACTGCAGTTACATTTAAAATGTTGGAGATTAAAGTGGTTAATGCAATTTTTAAGGTTTTTTTGGGGGGGGGTTTACTATTCAGCATTGCATTTCTCAGTAGTTAAAGAATTTAATTTAGAAATTTAAAACTGAACTGATTGATTGATTTATTAACAGGAATCATTAAGGCTATACAACTGGTTACGATTACTTATTATAGGTAGGACCACAAGAGAGGGGGGATAAGCTCTGGGACCTAAATCAGAACTATATAATGCAATTAATAGTGAGGTGAAAAAAATCTATTTATGTAACTTCAGGTGCATAAAAGGAGAAAAAAGAAAAAATAAACTGAAAAGTATCTTGTCACAAGAAAGTATAAAGGAGTGCGAAAAGCCCTAGCCCGGGGCTCATGATTGTTCTCCACAGCCTTGACTGCAGGTGAGTCTGATCTGTAAGGAGGTGGGCGAGGAACAATGGCCAGATCAGTATTATTCATCATAACATGAGATCTGGATTAGAAACAGTCATTCAATTGAGTTCAAATTTCATCCAGATTCAAGCTCAGCTGAATAACTGTTTTAAATGGTAACTATTTATGGGAATTTAGACAAGAAAAACAACTAATTAACAGAAAGATGGCTGGCTGTGTTCCTAGCAAGGACAAGACCACCTCCCTCCCTATCAACATTGGCCCTATAAACATTATACTTCACACCATCTGGAGATGCTGCTCCGAGTGGAGACAATACCTCTTAACAATTTCCTTTATTCTCATAATATCCTGATCTTCTCCAGCCCACCCACACTGTGAAGATAAAGAAACAACATCTCACTTCCGGCTTGTCTGCCCACACTACCAACAGAAACATCTAGCCCTGGGCTCTATCCTCCAAATGTGCCCAACTCTGACAACTACTGTCATTGCTGTACTGGCTCACTGCGCATCTGTCTCTTGTTCATCACATCAAGACTGTAGAACTATTTTTCCACCAAATGGGTTGATTCACTTAGCCAACACTGGCAAATGAATTGGAGAGAAATATTTGAATTATTTTCTAATCAAATAATTCTACATTAAAAAGGTCTTGATTATAATCATGCATTATATATTTTTATAAAATTAAATTTTAATATAAAAAAAAATAACGTTAAAAACAATGTACTTAAGCATTCAAAATGCTTCGCTACTATAGATTGTAGAGATTACATTCAAAGATTCATACTAAATAAATTTTCTAAGTTTAAATTTACATTAATAAACAAGAAATATCTCAAAACATAATTTTATAAATGTAACGATTTATTTCAAATTATTTAAAAGATAAAAAGCTGTTTTGTATATTAGTATTAGGAAAAAACAGAGGAACGGATAGCTTCGGCTATGAAATAATAAATGTGGCAATTTAAACTTGAAATGATTCTATAGTCTGTTCACCGTGCATAAATTCTTCAGCGTTTGGCTCTGTTCTCCAGATGATGCATATGTCATTGATGTACTGCAAAGCTTTCTAAGGTTATAAGGTTAGTGTGACGTATTTGTATCTATTCACTGTAATTTTGTGCGTGAAATGAAGAAGTTAAACGACCATCTCGTCACCGTACACTGTAAAATGAATCCCTCCACATAACTGGTCTTACTGTAGAAGCAATAGCAGTGTTCTAATAAAAATGTAAACATCCATTATTATAAATTTAGTCCTGGAAACAATTGTTAGGAAAGAGTACTGTTTTGCAAACTATTTCTTGCAGAAGCATGCGCAAAGTTATAGCAAATACACTATACAGTTGATTTGTAAAAGAGCTACTGTTACAACAATTGTCTCAACTGTTTATGAAGACTTTAAGTCTTATTATACAGAACAATTTTCTTTTGACTGATAAAAATTCCATCTTACTAAATCTGATAAATTTGTATAAAACTAAACTAAATGCAATCTGCACAAGCGTACTAAAATTTAATGGTGTTTACCTTTCTTTTCAGGCATTTCAGCCCCTTTAATAAATTTCCTAATATTTGTTAAGCCCATTTGTTAACATAACAAAAGGAGTCTTGATCCACCTTCCACACTACTCAAAACGCACTCTATGAATTATGCAATTTGTGCTATTATGTTCCTTGGTGGTTTGATAATTTTTTAATTTTTAAAAAATTGAAATTCCATGGGTATAAGTTATTTTTGAAAATAAAAGGAATTTATACAAATATATATATATATATATATATATATATATATATATATATAAAAACAAACAGGAAAACAACACAATTTAGTGGTGTTGACCTTTCCTTTTAGGCTTCTCAGCCATTGACTGTGCTGCAGTCATACGAAAAACAGCTAAAGAAGACACCTTTCATCGAGTGCAAGATTTTTCAAATTCAAGGCCATTTATTCAAATAGTCGAGAAGCTTAAAAAGGTCAACGTATTGTATTCCTGTTTTTCGATATTTGTATGCATTTTAAATTCTAATTTAAAATTAAAAAAGAAATTTAAAGTTTCAGAACAACTATTAAATGTTCGTCTGCAATTTACCTATAAAAATATTTATGTAGTTACTTCGTGGCAGATTTTAATGAAAAATAAATTTGCTTCTCTGTAAGGACACACTAAATTTAAAAATTGATAATTTAGTACATGCAAGAGGTTTGAATTAAATACAATTTAGATTTCCTTTTAATTCTTTTTACCTCTATGTCTTTACTTTTATCAACTTCTGTTTGTACCCTTGTCTACTTGGACCTTGTTTATCAATAGGACTTATTACAATGGTGTAGTTTCCAATTAGCAAATAGAGGAGATCTTAGTCAATAAGTCAAAACAAAATACCTTTATTTTCACCCTCTGTTTGCTAATCAGAAACTACACCAGTATAATAAGTCCTATTAATAAACAAGGTCCAAGTAGGCAAGGATACAAACAGAAATAGATTTCTTTTTTTTTTCAAATACAATTTTTTCTATACGATTAATGGAATGACTGCAGCAACTTCAAAAATTTAAAGATCCACAAAATTCATACTATGAATCATATAATATATATACAGAAACATTATAAAACAGGGAATGTACTTCTTATTCTATAGAAGGAAATTAAAAGATTAATTTTGCAGCAATCGAAACATCACAGTTATGCTACTAGTAAGTGAGTCATCTATTTTATGAGATTTATAATGTAAAACTCTGAAAAAATTATTGAAGAGAGCTTTCTTCTAAAATACTATTTACTCTTCATGTAGCCGACTAATAGGGGAAGCAACAGTCTGATAATGTCTATCCGCCATATCCAAAAATATGTTGTAGTAAATTACAAAACAAACTTTATATAAGGTATGATGAGAGAGAAAACAACCCGTAGTGTGATAAATATGCGAAATAAGAGACTATACTTCAAAGCAATAGCTACCAATGCATTAAAAGTATTCATAACGAGAAGCTTTTCTTGCTTTTAGAAAAGTTGTGTTCTACAAAAGCTCGAAACTGTGAATACACATTCTGATGCAATGATTTGTAATCATTATTGTTGAAGCACTTTATTGGTAGACAATATCTTTTTTGAGGAATTCTTTCACTACTTGTTAAACCATAAAATAACTCTCTCCCTCTGTTAGTGAATTAAATAATTAGTGAATGCTGCTCCAAACAAGTTTCCTAAGCTATCGGCTTTTGCCATAGAATCTGTACCAATTAAAATGAAATTGGAGAAGCAATGCCTTTCCTAACTTTTGAGAAAGCCATAAAAGATGGTATAGTGAAAAAAACTATACATTATGAATACTCCTACTGCCTAGAAGATATACTGTGCATTAATAGCAACACTCTTGACACACGACAATGCTGTATCAACACCAACAGATGCAATGGAACAAGCAGATTTAGCCATTATTTTCAAAATCCTTTACATTAAAGTTTGTAAAATTGAGGATCAACAGTGTATTGCATTTTTTAAGAGACAGAGATAATTACACAATGGCAGGAAATAACAAAGAGGAGTTGCTTATTATACTATTACATTCATAAATATCAATTAACTCATAATAAATTATTTAGGAATTATTTAATTAAAATAAAGATTCAATAAGCGATCAGATATAACATTTAACTATACATGAATGAAGTGTTTCCTTTATTTCCATCCATTTAATGGTTATTTTTACATATTCAAACTATTAATAGCTTGTAATGAAAGGGAAAGCTAATTGCGGGCAAATTTTTGTTGGCATTTAACAGAAAATGAATACAAACTTCCGAAATAAATTTCAAAGCTTATAGTAAGCGTTACATTTAGAGCAACTTTTCAAGGCTAACAATGAAGAAAAAATTGTTTCAACTGCTAGAACTTCTAAATCTGCTATTAATTAGTATAATTTCAGGTTAATATTTATTATCCATTCATTATTTAATGACTTTCCAACAAAGTAATTCGTATTACTCCTATAAAAATAATACATAAAGCTTTACTTATAATTGCATTCATTAGTCGGTAACTCAAAATCAATTAATCCTGCTTGAATATTATAAATTATATAAAAATCATTTAAGTTTTATATAAAACTAAACTATAAATGATGGAAGAACTAATATAATACAGCAGAGTAGTTAGGTATTTCTTTACATAATTATAACCGAGCGATATAGCAGCCGTGACTCACGTATGACTCAACTATTTAGTTAAGTGCTGACTTAACTAAATGCTTGAGTCATAGACTAATTAAGATTAATTTTTTAAAAATACGTAAAATAAATCAAAACAATAATAATGGATATAATTTTACAAACCTATTTGAAACAGAAAATTAAAGAAAATATGAATAAAATACATTAGAAGATGTAAGCCACTTCTTTTATGTTTTCTATAATATCCAAAAAGGAACAACTTATACTTTCTCTTTCTTCTATATTATGATTGAGAGAGAGAGTATTATTAGATAATTAATTTTAATTAAATTAAATCATTTACCATTGTAACTAATAAACGAAAGCTTTTTGAAACTTGAAAAGTACCAAACAATTTATTTTTACAGTTTCATCTTTCGTATAGAAGTCTTCTGCTATCGAGCATTATCGACTCTAAACCAACTACATATCAATTGTTAGTTACGAAAACTCAATTCATCAAATTCTTTACCTGCAACCTAATTTTACTATATGATTATAATCTGGAAGAATTGCTTCCTTCCAGAACTTGTAAGTAGAGTAAATCAATCCACCGTTTTAAAGCCGACAGTCAGGTGTGCTTGACAAAGGTATTGGTTGGTAGTAAATTCATATTTGCGGAGTCAGCAATAAAGACAGATCTATAGTTGTGTGTCTATCATCTAGTCAATGACTGAGTATTTTTGTATAAAGGATACTAATTTAACATTTTTTGGAGATTTTCCTAGTTTTATCTAACATTGAAAACTAGAAATATCAATTACTGTATTGTATTACTTACAAAATTGCAAAACAGAATTATCATATTTAATAAGTTAAACAGTGCTTACTAAACAAACAATATTAAATGTAAACGTTGCTACATAAACCACACAATCCTCCCAAACAAAAAATCAATACGATTCCAAGGAAAGGTGTACATCTAGTTGCATTTAAATAACTACAACACGATAGAAACCTTACAGTGCAGTGATATTTTTAATTTTGAACGTTTTTTGGTCATTTTTTATTGACCTTCTTTGGGATTAAAAAAAATATATCACTGCATTTCAAAGTTTCATGTTGTGATTATTTAATGCAAGTGTAATATCTAAAGAAGTATGCAGTCATTTATTTATAATGTATAAGATATATTCAGGACCAGTGCTAGGATTTTTGGTGTCCTATGCTGATTTAAATACTGTGCTTCCTACAATGCTATAATATAAGCTTGAGTATGCAATGTTTGATAATATAAAAGATATTTATTTAAATAATAATGTAAAACAGAAGACAAGCAGGGAAAAATGTATTAAATTTTATTAGTCCATATCTCGGTGCCATAGGCAATCGGCCAGGTCGTCTATACCTAACAGGTCCCAAATATAACAATCGAAGTTAACCGTCTCCCAATATAATTTGAGTTACGTGCATTCAAGTAACTCAGACAGATAAAGAATATGGCATACTATCAAAAAATATGGGTTCCGATCCCACTCGGGCAAACAAGCTTTATATTCATCAAAGAAAGAATTGAAATAAATAAGAAAATGCTCTGGAATGATACTACAATGTGTCTATATACAGACTAAATAAAAAATGGAGAGAGTAAATATATAAAGAGCTAACAAATATAAAATAAAACTCTGAAAGAATAGAATACCTAAAATGTTTGAAAATAAAAAATATTGATAAATGATGGCATTATCCTTTTATATATATTCAGTAAATTTTTATAGTAAATTTCGATCGTCTTTTACACTCAATTCTCCATTCCTCTTATTCTATTTTTGTGCATGGCTACATTTTATTTCATTTGATGCCTTCTGCATTTTCTCCTTTTTGCCATATCTGTTTAAAAATTTGATTTCTTATTCTCATTAAATTTCAATGCAGAGAAATCAAAGTAAAGACTAATAAAATATTTATATTAGTAATCAGGATATATCACTGATTAATCATCCTGATTACTAATATAAATATTTTCTTAATATAATTATTAAATATATTAATATTTAATAATATAATAAAATTTTCTTATATAGATATCTATATAAGAAAAGTAAATGAATTTAGTATTAGCAGAGACTACATTGTATGAAAGAGGAAGAGAGTTTCAGAAAACAATTGAAAACACATTTATAGAAAAAGATAGCAGGTTATTCCATTTTTTTACATTAACTAAAATAAACCTTAATATCTAATGGCCCACCAGTGACCGAGTGGATAAAGCCACTAAACACTGGCAGTTGATCAAAGTTCATGCCTCACCAATGGGTTGGCCACAGGGAGTTTTCCAGGTTTTCCTTGCATGTCTATCACCTAAATAGGGGCTAGTTTCTTACAGAAAGTTCTCCTGGGAGACATTCCCCATTGGCAGATTGTTCTCGTATTGCACTGCCTTAACCCATCAATCCTACATCCCAGTTTCATGTATCTAAAAGCCTTTTACCGGTGCGCGTATCATCACTCTAAACCAATTGGTTACAAACGTTTTCGAACCATAACGGTTCTTCTTCAGGTAACGATCCCCTAACGGAATGCACTTTGATTCTAAGTTGTGAAGAAATACGACGAGAAATACGGACGGGACAACGTTCCGGATCGTATTTCTCCACAATTTAGAATCGAAGTGCATTCCGTTAGGGGATCGTTACCTGAAGAAGAACCGTTAAGGTTCGAAAACGTTTGTAACTAATTGGTTTAGAGTGATGATACGTGCACTGGTAAAAGGCTTTTAGATACGTGAAACTGTACTGTTCTCCGGTGTAGATATTCTAACATCTTTCGAATCCTACATCTAATATCTAATGTTAAAGTAAATGAAAGAAGCAGTCTTTACTGAACACACCAGTTCTGATCACATCACGAAGTTAAACAGTAAGAGACTCGGGAAGTATTCTGATTGGAGATGACTGAAATTGTTTTCCTTATTATCTAACCTCACCCAGAGTCTGGAGCTCTGTCAGAGTACAAGTCCAGATTAAAGGAGAAAATTTGGTAACAATATGGGCACCTAATAATAAAATGAATCCAAATTAGGAAAGGTTTCTACATTTCCTGGAGTTGTTCTCCAGAAAATGTAGAACTAATAATACCAAAGAAGAATATCTAATGAGAAAGATAAATATCTAGGAACATGAATTGCAAGGAAAAGAAAACTGCAAATAAAAGTCAAAACAGTAGATTTATTGAAACACCAAAGACCTCTTGAATAATACAATTGCATTCAGTTAGTATTGATTGACTAAAGTATTAATCATGACTAAATTTTCTGGTTAATGAATAGTAACTAAATAATGTAATTGGATAAATTTTTATTGTTTAGATTAAGATCACAGAGATTTATATTATAGATAGTCTATTTATCTAACTTACAAAAACAAAGATATGAAGCAACAGGAATAATAACTGTCTTTTTAATTTGAACGTAAATGAAAATAAAGACATTGATGAGTTTAAAAACACACTTAATTACAAGTATTTTCAATGATAATACATAATTTTTTTTTCAAATAAAAACAGAAAACATATGAAGTGAATTAATAAACAAATTTTGTAATTTCATTATGAAGAAAAAGTAAGTCTGAAATGTTTAACCTATTTGTTTTTGACTTTAAATAAAAACACCTAACACAGAACCTACCGAGAACATCTGTCACAATACTTCCATGCAACATAGTTCTTTGCATTTTGGTGACATACATCAAACACATGCCATTAGTAAGAACCCAACCTGAATCACCCAATGGAGAAAGAAAAAACTTCTTTCCAAATTTGGAATATTTCAAGATGTATTAGATGAGAATTCTCTGTGAAAGGAAAGAGACTGAGCAACAGTATGATGGGAACCAAGAAGAGCAAAGCAGACCAAACAAATGTGATTTTGACCAATCATCTACCAAACCAAGTCCTTAGTTGCCAGCAAATTGTGTGTGGACCCAATGACAGTAATAGTAGAAAAAATATATAAGTAAACTCACGCCAAAATTGTATATACTTCTGATAAATAGCACTGAGTTCAGCGTTAACGTAAATTCTTCTTTTTACTGCAAGAAAAGAAAGCAGTAAAAAGAAGAATTTACGTTAACACTGAACTCAGTGCTATTTATCAGAAGTATAGACAGTAATAGAATTAAACTAACTTGTAAGTGGAACTCCTGTCTTTTAATTTCATCAACCAATTCAACTCCAACACCCCACAACCACCAATAATCATCAGAAGACTCATGAAATATCATCAGACCTCTGACCTTTCTATGATATTTGATTTCATCAGGTATTATATGAACACACTACCTTGCAACTGACAAGTGAGATATTATTGTATTCTTGGTATTGTGTATAAATAAAAATGCTTAGAAATTCAAATGTGTGTGACCAATCCATCGGGACTCTGACAGCATTCACCTTTAACCAAGAAGTGTCGGAAATAATTGCCAAACTTCAATATAAGGCAACTGTTTGGGCCTTAATTGCAGTCGCATACAAAAAAGACAAAACCTCACAGAATCTGACCAGCAGTGTTTAGATACGAAAGATCTTAAACTTAACTGCTTTTAAACGTTACACCATTATGAATAATGCTGATAAAATCAAGTGGCCCTACTGTTAAAGAACTTAAAAAGAGAACAAGAAATGGCATTACTACACACTCCAAAGATGGCTCTACAGGATTGGACTGATTTAAATTATTCCTCAATTTATAAAGCTTCAGCTAATGGCCCTAAAATGGTGGAATACAACCCTTGCACGAATCAAGATGTACTGTACCTCCACATATATTTAATAAATCCCATTGTTAATTTCTGTAAACAAACATTTTATATGCTTAACTGATGTCACTGATAAATTTGTGATTCCACATTGTATAATAAACGTTGCTCATGTTACATAATTTTAGAAATGCAAATAATTACATAACTATCTTAAGCACATAACAAAATCCTCTTTGTATGCAGATTACTATCAGATACTTTGTAAGATTTGACAGGTTAAGACTTGATAACCCTTTCAAAGAATCTGATAGCAATTTAAAGAATAAAGCCTTAATATATCCATCGTATAAGTCAGGGACATGATTTTAAAAATCTCAGAATGTAGAACCACCAGATATGATTAAAATTATCAAGCACTATCTATATACACTGGATGGTGCAGTGACGGATGTTGTCACCCTGCAGATATTGTGTTCTTTTTCATTTTCTCACATTTATGTTTTGTAAATTTATTACCGTTTGACTGCTCGATAATTTAATTTTAACTAATTTTTGTACATTTTCTACGACTGTAACCACTGTTAAATTATTAATAAATGGGTCTCGTAATTCTCGTGAGAAAAGGCGAGAACGAGAACCAGTATGGTGACCGTTAGTTAAAGCAAATTTTGTCGTGTCTTTTTTAGCAGAAACGAGAAGCATAAACACAACGATCATTTATTACATAACATACACTGAATCTAAAGAAAATTGCAAATGTTAAGATAACAAAAGTAATTGTTGGATCATAAACTTAGCTTTAGAAAACAAACCAAAATATTGCCAGCATAAGAAACTCAACTCAAATTGCTGATTATTTTGTTAACTTGTAGTCACAATTGGATCACCAAAAATATATAGTTCCAACATCATCTCTCTAAAGCACTTGTAATCATGATTTAAATATGAATTTTCTTTTGAATTTTAACAGAGTAAGTATAAAGAATGGACGTACAGATATCTCTATCAATGCAAATGACATATCCAAAATGTCATTTGCAATCTACAACAGACCTGCATTTATGACTTAACTAGTTGCTAAAAATCAGTCATTAAGTAAGCCATTGTAAATTGAATTTTCCATTGGAACAATATCATAAATTTAGATTCTACTCCTGAAAATGAAGTTAGAATTAAAATAATATCACACTAAAACAGGAGGGAGGAAAGTATTTAAATCTGACATCGAATTTAATCAAATCTTCTGCATTTACAACTGATATAAGTAAGAATTATATCGATCATAGCTCCTACTTCTCAAATTATTAATCCCACTTTCCATGTGGTCTGTTTTTCCCTGATTTAGCTTCATTTTACAGCTAAAAGTCACTCCTGCTATCAACATTCTCTAATTCAGTCTTGAAACTAGACAAAGCCATCAGGCTCTGAATGGAGTTAGACAACAGCATCTGGTAATATTGTATTATATCATATGAGGTACTATATGAACCACTCGCTGCCTAACTTCTGTAATTTGATAAGAGTTGGTGTGTTCAGCAAAGGTTCACAATTGCCTAGCACAAATATAT
This sequence comes from Centruroides vittatus, assembly GCF_030686945.1. Classification (NCBI taxonomy): domain Eukaryota; kingdom Metazoa; phylum Arthropoda; class Arachnida; order Scorpiones; family Buthidae; genus Centruroides; species Centruroides vittatus. The sequence continues at coordinate 105,059 of NW_027122289.1, read as the reverse complement.
ATATATATATATACATATATACACACACACACACACACACACACACACACACACAAATATTAGCAGATCCATATTTCTTCCGTAGAATATACAGGGTCTTCCAAAATAAATACTACCATTTTAAATTACTGTAATTATGTTAATTATTGTATGAGAAGTATGTGACATACACCAATCGATATAGTAACCGTCCAAGGTTCATCTCCCGTCTAGAATTCAAATGACTTGTTATCTGTCTCTAGGAAGCGTCATAAATGAAAATGGAACTCCTCGACAGAGGTGTTTTGAACCCTGCAAAAGTCAAAATCACATGCAAAATAAGTAATCTGCAAGAGTGTAGAATTGTGGCTTCTGTGCAAGGAGTAATAACAGATATACTGTAGCGATCATAGAAAGAATCTGATTATCAAATTTTATTGGGCAAACGTAAAACTTGAACAGTTTTCCAATGTTTTAATGTACATTAGCACATAATTACAATAATTTAAAATGGAAACATTCTTTCTTGGAAGATCCTGTATATGTGCATGTGTATATGTGTGTCTATGGATAACGTATAAACATATTTATTACGTAGCAAACAAATACTAAAATATATTAAAACATAGTCTTTTGATAGATGAATACTTGCATATAATTTATCTATCCAAACAGAAAAACAGAATAAAACTGTAGATTATGATACATCTCACACAGTAAACTTTGACAGATTATTTATGATTTATAAATCTTCATACTGTATAAGTAAACCAATAATCTAAAATGTTATTGATCCTTAAATTGATAGTTGGATCATATCCAATATTACTAGTTTTAAAAACCATCCTTTTGGAACATTATTGACTTATTAATCTAAATTCAAGTTTAATCAATTCTATTTTTATAGAAGTATTGAACCAAAACGAGATAATTAAACCTTATTTTTTTTGACGTTATTAATTTATTAGCGCTGCTTCTATGTGCGGAATCATCAAATTTAACAAAAATAAATTTCATTATGTAGAAATTGGTAAAAGTGTGTATTTATTTCATCAAATTTCAAATGTTTTTTAATTTTTAGTGAATTATTTGAAAAAGACAAAAGCTTTTTGTATTCACTTTAATGACTTTTTTGCCATTACATTTTTTGGAAACTAAAAAAGCTAAATTTTTAAAATTTCCAGGGATTACAAGTAACAACAAACCTAACTATTCTGATCAGAAATTAACCCCTAAACTAAAGGAAGGTCAAGAATAAAAACAATATGTACTTTAATTATACCTATCATAAATACAACCAGGCCCGTAACGGGGACTGTCAGATGATAAAGATGGAGCTCGTTGCATTTGGGATCAATTGCTCGTGAAAAACTTCCAAAACTCTTAACTAAAATTCTAACTCAATCACCCAGAGTGGCAGCATAACATCTATATAACCTCCACTGTCCAGTCATCGTTTTATTTGGTAAAAAAAAAAAATATAATAATAATAATAATAATAAATTACTATATTTGTTAGCTTAAACTTTGGAATTACTGAATTTCAATCGAACAATTGAATGTGGTGGTTGTTAGTGTCACTGATTATAAAAACATACGACTTATTAACAATATAGCCTTTCCATGTAGTTTATTAAATACATATATAAATTTATTTTATACAATTTAATACAATTTATTAATTAAATACAATTTATTTTAAAAACTTTTTATATTATTAATCATTAAAAATGGCAAAAAGCCTAAATTTGAGAATAGAAATGATGCAAATGCTAATAACAAGTAAAATCTTTATAAAGTCTCACCCCACTCGAAGTATGACAAAATGACCCCTTCTCGACCTTTAATCACCATAATTTAGTAGCATCAATGCTCCTAATAAACGAATATCTCTGCAAAATTTCAGAAATTTTCAACAAAAGGCACAGGAGTTATTAAGCTTTAAAGTGCCCCTCCGTACACACTACATCCATACATATAGAAAAATCCCCGAATATTTTTGTATTTTGCAATGTTTCAAGGTCCCGAGCCCAAAATTGTAAAAATCTTCAGGGATGTCAATTAAGCATACAGTCCCATATCAAAATTATAATTATATTTTTAAAAATGTATGTTGTTTAAACTACAATCAATGTTCATTTTCTCTTTCTTTCCTTTAAATTGGTGTTTATTGTCTTCTTAGACTTAATATTACAAGCAATTTAGCAAATCTGATAATTATAAATTAATAGTTTGTTTTTAATGTTATGTTTATAAGTAAGATTAGTGCTGTGAATCAAACCAAAAAATATTTTTTATGATGTAACAGCTTTATGAAATAGCATTATATAATACACTGTTACAAAAGATAGAAGTTTTTGATATCTAACAAAAGCAGATTGGTTGTAACATTACGAGATTATATAATAAATAAAACGCTATATCTGAAAAAATTACGATGTTTACGATTTTATAAATTAAATGCATATTTTTATATAGAAATATTACAAACATTTTCTAAGTAACTAAATAATTTTAATAAATATTTCATTATTTGGTAAACAGAATCTGTGTTTAACAAAGCGATCCTTGTCAGATTGCCAAAGTCAAGCTGTAAGGTACCCAGATAATAACCCAGAATCAAAGCAGTAATAACCTATGGCCGGGCCCCTTGGCTTTCGGGTATTTCGGGCCCCCTCTAGCACTTCAATCTTTTACCCACTACAACTGATAGCCTGAGCCTGGTGTGGTAGGTACTAGATCACAGTATATACTCCTATTTTTGTACATTTTTGTAAAACAGTATTAGTCCTTTTCTCACATCTTACTGGAGTATGGGCCTTCCACTTCCTGGGCCCTAGGCGTGTGCCTAATAAAACAGCCCACTTAATTTTTGGGTGTTGGTGTCCAATTCCATCCATAGCTCAAAAGCAATGGTTAGTCTCATGTCTGGATCAAGAAAGAGATGATCGGCAATATAGAGGAAATCTGGCTATAAAACAGAGCAAAATTTAGGAAAAAGTGATCCTATAGTCTCCAGAAAGTGGGAGTAATAACACTGAAGAACTATTGATTTCTTTTGAATACGGGTCAACCGATGTAGTTGAAAAATATGTGTTATTACCTTTTAATCTATTCTAAAATATTAAGTGGTATTCCAGAACAGGCTTTCCAATATAACAGGAAAATGCTTTGAGGCATAACATGAATGCAATGCAAAAGTGGTTGAATATGTAGCAGGTATTAGGTTAACAGTAATATGATGATTAGGTTAGCACTGTTTTATGTAAGACACACTGATATTTTCTATTAAATCAGATCATTTTCATATCTAATTACATTACTGTTTTATAATTTCTGAACTTGTGTTTAAAAATGTTATGTTCTATGCTTGTTTCATTGGGTTTCAATAACATTCGAACTATACGTTAGCCTGAAAGTGGCATTTAAAACAGCTGAAAATGCTTGCTTAGTATGCATTCAAAAATCTGATTGCTGATTTGAAAGGTTGTGTGGCTGTTATTATGAAAATGACAGCCTTAGAAAATACCGTATTTTACGGACTATAAGATGCACCTTAATTTTTAAGCAATTTTTTTTAAAAATGCCTATAAGACGCTACGGACTATAAGACGCATTTGAATTTGGAGGTAATTTTTCGAAGAAAAAAGTGCGTCTTATAGTCCGTAAAATACGGTAGTTATTTATGCAAATCCGTACAAAGACAGCTAATTTTCAGTTGATTTCATAAATGATTTTTCAGAAAATTAAACATTTTAATAAAAAAAAAGTCATTAAAACATTCTAGAATCAACATACATTCATTTAATTGAATTCTATTAATTTGTGTGAGTTAAATAGATTACAATTTTGTTTTATGTTAAATATGTCAATAAAAAAAAACAGCAGAGGAAATAATGAATACCTTTAATCACACAATTTTTTCATTGCATTAATTTACTCAGGTATTTGGATAAAATCCAAAGAATAATAATGAGAAAGTAAAAAATATTCATACATTTCAGTAAGATTCCAAACTTTACTCTGTCTAAAGCACCCTAGAAACATTCAAAATACATTCGAAAATACAAAAGCAAAATTAATTTTTCTCTATCAATGTTTCTGATATATATATATATTATTTTATTTAAAGAAATGCATATGGTATTTACATTTAAATTACATTTTTTTGTTATGCAAATATAGCCTTCGTAAGGTCTCACTATAACCAGTCTCTTGGTAGCCAACCTTGAAAACGGGGAGTATCTGAACAACAAACTGTGTAACAAACTATGATATCATCTATTACTACTATTACTGTTATGTAAAATAGAGCAAACTAGTTTAAAATAAAACAGGACTTTATATTGAGTTAGAATTTGAAGAATTATAAATATAAATTTCGTCAGTAGGTTTGAAAGTTATCTAAAATACATATTTGTTTATTAGTGCAAAAATTTAGAAATAATATTTTAAAACTGATAAACGTTGTAAAAATTTCGAGTAAATTTTAATTCGGAAATAAATATTTGTCCATTCTTATCTCGAAAGCAGGAACGGTAAAAATTTTAGTCGTGCGTAACACGCGCGCAAACCGGATACGTATTATTTTACCTTATACAACAATTTTCTATGATCGAACTAGAGCAATTATTCCGATAAAAAAGTTAAGCATTTCTAAACTAAAATATTAATGATGTAAGTAAGTAATTTAATTTACAAATCTGAAATGACTTCTCAGTTAAAGAAGTCCCGAATTAGATATTGGATAGACACTTGTTTAACTGTGACAAAAAGATTGTCGAAAGGAAGATAAAAACTCCAGCTTTGGTATTTGCCTACGAGGAAAGATCAGCGTACACATTTAATGTATATACCTTTCCCTGTAAGTTACGTATATAGTGTAAAAACAGGCAAAAATATACATGAACATGTACAATTTCATCATTATGAAACTAACTCAAATTTAAAAATATTTTAATGAAAATATGACATGCGAGTTTGTGTTTTACTAATACGTAATTATTATTCTATGCTTTCTATGGAAGTTCATTGACGGCGAGGATAAAAACTCTGGCTTGACAGCTGTCTATAAGGAAAAGTCTGTCATTAATGCACATTTTTGTCATCGTGAAAAATAACTTATCACATTAAAATGCTAGAATTTGAACACTTTAGGAAAAAATCTGAAGGCAAGTCAAATCTTTAAAACATTTACCCGCTGTTTAATTTGAGATAATTTAAATGAAAAATTTTTTCGAACTTTTAAACTAATAAAGAGCCGAAAGAAGACTCGATCTCGGAACACGTACGATTCCATTCGTTAATAATAAGCTAATAAATCATTTTATTACAATGAAAACTTTGTATAGTATATAAAAGCATTTTATAAATAAATTGTAAAATTACTTTACAAACAATTTATTAATAATCAATTTAAATTATTCATAATAATGTTTCGAGAATAAAAAAATGCTTTATTTTAATTAATAAAAATTTATTTATTATCCAGTATATAAAAAGCATTTTTAATGAAAAATATATAAAACATAAAGCAATAACATTTCAAGTTATTATTATTTAAATATCGGTTCGGATGTAATTACTAACCTGGTTCCAGTTTGATGATCTTAACGGCTGCCGGCTCGTTGACCGAAAACCTTCGTGCCTAATGAAAATCGAAATAAAATTTCATGCAACGCAGAATTTTACATTATAGTTTATATTTTAAGAAATAAAAAACAAATTACGTTACACTGAACTGTATTATACAACAGAATAATATCTAAAATTTAATCATATTAAAACTAATTTATTCTGTAAGACTCAATTTATATGCACAAACCCCAAGAAAAATGAAAATAAAACTACAAAATAATCTAAAATAAATAAAAATTATGACTCTTGAATAATTCATTTATTTTAATTTACCAAGTCTAAATATGTGGCCCAATTTTAATTCGATGAATTTGATATTAATTTCCATTTAATACATCTGATTTTCCTACGTATTTTTTTCACATGGTACAGTTAGATTCCTTGGTTTATGGTATATAGATAAGACTTTAAAGCACAGTTCTGTCAGATTAAAATAATTCTTGGCTAATATCAACATAAAGACATTTCTGTCATATGCGAGTGAAAGATCACATACTTGAGTAATTGAATATGTGGTTTCACCAAAATGCTTAAACTAGAATTTGAGTTGAATTATATAAAGAGCTTTTGTGATGATCCTGTAACAACCAAATTCGCTTCTCTATGGAAAGAGGAGGAGAAACTAACTTTTGCCACCGTTGCTTCCAGAAAGGTTGCTAATGGAGTGCCACTTCTAGCACTGGCACTCTTATATGAACTATTTATAAATAACTTTAAAGTGCGTTTACAGAATTTCGGATTATTTTTATTCATTTTTTCTACCTTTGAATATTTTTGACTGTTCATTTCACCACTTGAGACAGGTACCTCATTGCCTTAACCATCGAGCTGTCTCCGACTTTGAGACTTTTCAGCCCATCCTGGGATTTGGTATCCTCAAAGATGGGCTTTCCAACCTAATCCTTAACAGTACCAAGTAGTAGTAGTAGAGGAAGTTTACATGTTAATCTCCAAAACCACAGAGAAAGTGCATGAACCTTACAATTCCAAAAGTAGACCAACACATTACATCTAATGCATCCCATCTTCCCTTTGTAAGGAAAAATAATAATATATTTTTTAATTCTTTCTGCCCTGTGACCTCCAAGAGAGCCTTTTTAGCAAATCCATTATGGGTTTGTCCAAGTCCACAATAGGGCAGATGATAGGGGAGGTGCCCAAAATATCTGGAGGGTCTCCCCAGTGGTAAATGCCACTTTAGCCACTCGGACATCTGGTTGTCACGTCACAACTTCTATAACAATAATCTGAGTAAAATTTTATTCAAAACTGCTCATGAATTTATAGTCTCTTATCAGTTTTAATCAGGATCGTTGATACGGCAACTTCTATTAAACAATTTTATATCATAATTTTAAATAATTTCTTAATATATTTTCATAATAAATTTGGCTCCTTTTAGAATATTCCCTTTAAGTAATTATCTGTTTATTTTATTTGCAACTTATCGTACGATTCCTACAAGAAATATCTGTTATCTCGCCGTGCAAACACTTCATGTTCAAATCACGTGGTGAAATCGTTAGTCACGTGCTACGATCGGCATCCAGGTGTTACTCTGGAAGACATACAGCAAACAAACGTGTCTACACCTTTCGAGTAAATATTTTTCGGAAAATAATTTAATAAATCGAATTTAAAAACTGTGTTAATGTATGCTAGGTCAGTGTCGATATTTTACCGATTATAAAGATGTTTTCCAGGCAAATGCATAGAAATACGTAAGAAAATCGCTTGCACGACTGAATAAAACACGGTAGAAAACGAATTAATTTATTTTTCGGCAATTTTAAGCATACAAATATCCCGCTTTCCAGCTAATTATTAAATTGTAAGAATTGTTTCGTGTTAAGACGTCTGAATTTCACGTTGCAGTGCGGCCACCATTCAGGACTTACGAATCCCCCATTTAAATTAAATATTCCAAAATCATACAACTAATAAAACGACATTAAATAATATGATGAAACGTTTATCAGACGAATCATCGTATAATTTATCTAATGATAAAAGATCGTCTAATTTACATGCATAATATCACCCAATAAATCTTCGAGGAACATCTGTTATGCACGGAACAAAGCAAGAAGACCGTACGGTGTAATATAATAATAAATATTAACTTTGGACGAGTATAACACGACAACATAATTACCCCATTCTTCTAAAATGAAGACAAATTATTCAAAAATATATGTATATAAATAAATAAATGTCAAAACTCGGTTAAAAATGACCTTTCCTCCCCCTCCTTTCTAAATGTCACGTTAAATTATGCGAATTATTCGCGATGAAATGAAAGAAATTGGCCTAAAACTTAATTAATTTACTTCATAAACATTAACTCGTTAAGTTTATATGCGAGTAAATTAAACTGTAATCTCGGCAAATGTACTTTAAAGCTAATTAGATTGGAAGTTCGGAATGAGTTTTTTTTTATTATTATTATTATAAATGTCGATTTATATTTAATAATAATTTTTCTACATTCGGAATGGCACGCCGAGTGGTTGACTAATTTTCTCAACTTCTACGGAAAATTTTATGCAGCATCACGTACCAACTGATAAAACTCAAGGCCATCCAGTAGACTGATCAATAAAGGTGCAGATAGGGCAACAGCCTTCTCTATATAACACAATAAGGTAATGGGGAAAAAAAAATCTTAATAACAGGTGATAGCCTATACAACAAGATAAACATTAAAGTCCGCTACAGGAAGAAAGCTGGAGGGAGATAAACTGCATCAATCAATCCATTAATAAAGGCATGTAAAAATCTATAAATTAGAATTTTTTCGGTATCTTCCTTAAGTGATAAAGTCGAGTACTTCAACGACTATTAAGTTACCGTTTCGTAACGGAAAGAGCGAGGGAATAAAATCAAATAAAAATTGCTATCTGGAGTCATGTGGGTGTCTTATGACGACGTTAAATAAATCGATCAGCCGGATCGGACACGAAAAGACATCATTAGGGATCGATTATTAATGATTCGACTGATTGATCGGCACTCTACACTTTTAACTATCGCATAAACGTCGTAAGTAATGAATCGTTAACGACAATCGATCGGAATTCACTCGAAATATATCAAAAATTAAGTGATTAATTCGAAGTCCAGTGAACTTAGATTATTATCCGGAGAGTGGAGTGAATGAAACGTATCCAGTTTCGTTTATTTACGGGATTACAAGAACACGATTCTGTATGGGGAATGGCTTTAACTAAATTAACGGTGATAGAAATAACACACGAGCTCTTGTGTTAACGGGAGAAAGCGAGAAGTGTGCTAATGTAAATGGGAGATGAAATGTGTGCATTCTCCACACATCCCTTTGTAGAATTTCAGATAAATGTTTATAGATGAATTATCAAATCAGAACGGGGAAAAAAAATGCTAATGTGTAGGGTGTGGCAAGAAGCCCATTAGCTCGCATTTGGATTGAATACGAAAAACACAGTTCTACGTATATACATATTTTCTTTTTATTACTCATTCTGAAATTTTGTAACCATTAGCGATGAGAGCTGGTAGTCGAAAATAGTATTTTTATTACTTATAATTAATATATATTAAAGCAATATTTATCTCTACACAACCGGAGACGTGCAGCAACACTCCTACTTTATCCTCGACTTTGATAACAATAAAATATGTCAAAACTCTACTCCATTATCACCTTGGTGTCAAATTTCAAATTGCCTCCGAACTAAAGCAATAAACAGCAATAAAAATATTTATTTTTTGTAATTTTTTTTTCATAGTGTTTTACTCTAATGTAGCATCCTGTATATAATTAATTTAAAAATTGTAATGGAAGATAACTTTACAATAACTTTAACAGTATAAAAATTAGAGATAAATACATTAAAAAATAATATTTTACTGAAGATTTAAATTATAAAAAATACAGCTTTATTATTTATTCTTAAGTGTATCTATTCCTACATTAAATATTCGAATATAGCAATTTTAGTTTATTATTTTCTTCTCCTTCAGCATTTATTATATTTACAAACTGAACTTCAATTAAATCTGAATGAATGTCAACTAGTAATTCACTAAATTGAAGCCTATTTTCTTATTTTTTAAAATTAAATTTTAATTAATTCAGTTATAAAAGTGACTCCTGGCTTACGTTTCCAGAAAATTTATTTATTTTTTTTTTAAATGTTAAATAATTTATTTTTCGAATTGACTTATTTTTGGAATTTACAAGTTAAAAAAAAATTTAAAAGGTTTTAAATTGCATCTGCAGGATAAGGTATTTTTAGCATTTTCTTTTTATTCCTCCCTTCTTCATGTTTTAGTGCAAAGACCTTGATATGAATTCATTATCATGAGAGTTACTCCTCCTGTAATTTATAAATTAGACCTTCTAATGTTTTTTTTTTTTTTTTTTTTATTAAAGCTTCAAGGCACGAAACTTCAAAATATAAATCACTGACATGAACGGTGTGTGTGTTTTTTTTAATTTTATGTAATAATTATTATTTATAAATGTTTAAATTATTAAATGTTCTAAATTTAATCAATTATTATGTGTAATTCTATTCATGGAAAGGGGGAAAAACAGTTTCAATTGTGATATAAACAATACAAGCAATGATTCATTGAAATAATTGTTAAAAATCAAAGTACAAGATGATTAAATCTACAATTCTAACCACAAAATTATTCGAGATAAACTTTGTATCATGTTGTATCGTAAGTTATATATCCTAGAAAAAGAATATTTAAAGTTATATATATTTATAACTTATCAATATTTTTAGAAAATTGTGTTTAATTTTCTCACATTTACATAAAAATATTCATATTTCTTTTTATTATATTACCATATTTAATTTATTTTATCCATTGTGTAACTACAGAGTATTATTATCATCATTCAACAGCAATTCATGCAATAAAAAAAAATAAATTTTTGATTATTCATATCATCAAGCAATAATAATAATAATAATAATAATACTTTTTATATATATCCAGAAGTAAAAATTTAATCTTTCTATAAAAATTTAAATAAAAATCATAATCAAAACTTATGAATCAATTATGTTCCATGTTGAAGACTTGCACCTTAGTCATAAATATATATATTTTTTCTCTCTATGTATAGTTAAGTATGGGAGCATAAAAATATCTACTTTAAACCATTATTTTAAAAAAATAATCAGAAAACATGTGCTACAATACTAGAAGAGTCATATCTACTACTAATATCTTCATTCTCTAAATTGATTAGTGACCCGATGATACTTTGCCTTTAGTTTATCCGCAGATAAAACTGGACGGATTAAACAATTTTGCACTATAATTACAAAAATATTCTCTCATTTACAAACTATATTTTACAACACGATGCTCTAAAAATATGGGCACGTGATTTCGTTCTCGATTGTTAATGCCAAGAATGCGGTTTGTAACAAAGAAGCAATCTAAAAGCAGAATTAAATTCAAAGCTCTCCAACTAGAATTATCATTATTTCATTATCTAAGTGGATAACTTAAGATATTAAAAATATATCATATACATAAACAACGTGATGCAATTGTTGATGATAAAATGTTTTTGCTAATATTAAAAAACAATTCTAGAAATTAGTTAGAAAGCCTGGAGATCATATAGTGCTATTAATGTATAAAATTTATAAAAATGTTTTGCCAATCATTAGATATAATGCAGAAACATTTAGATGAAGGTATTTATTATCTTCTGTAATTGTTCCAATTCCTATCTAAACATTTACTCTAAGAACATATTATCATCATTCCAAAGATAAACAAATCTTAGTTTCTCTCAAAATTTTACAACTTTTGCAGCAGTTTATAGAATAAATATCGATAAATTACATTCATTTACATAGAAATTAATCGTAGAAGAAAATCAAACAAAATAAAATAAGGCACGTGTAAATGATTATAATATTACAAAGTCGGTTTTATCACTAGTAATCCCTTAAATGAATATCGGGGAACGTATATCACAAAGTGCAACATGTAACCATTGCATTAAATGCAGTCGAACCCAATTTAGACTTCCTACAGCTCGACTATAGCATCCTCTCCGGTAAATAATAATAAATTTAAAAGCACGAGGCCCTAACTTATTCATCTTACATGTAAATTCAACCCAGTATATCCAGAAATGACTCCACATTTTTCAAGGCCCTGCAAGAACATTGATACGAAACCTTTTCGAGACGCCGAGGCACTCTAACCCCAGCGTGGAGCTCTGTGCGAATGCGTACGTTGTGTATCCACAAAGCAATCCTGGCACATCATAGAATGGAATATGTACCACGAATCATTTACCATTACGTCGAACTTATTGCGACCCGTAATACATTTGATAAACTCCGAATCGACTCCAAACATAGAAAATTCTGAAGATTCTCTTCGGAAGGGTGGACACATTCATTTTAATGGAGAAAATATCAAATTCTGAAGATAAATTTTAACAAAATTATCAAATGATTCATTAAATTATCCTTTTTTTTTTTTTTTAATTTAAAGCAAGAATGTTATCAGAGCATAAAATTTTATTTTATTTTATTTTTTTCCACAAAAAAAACTTTCGAAGAATAAAATTTGAAAGATGTCATTACATAATTTATGAAGATTAATCATCAAATACGATATTAATTTCCAAAAATACTTATTAAATTTAATTTAAATTAATATTGTTTGATTAAATTCCAGTTATATAATTCATAAATTATCCTCTAGATTAATAAAAAATGTTAATTATTTGACAATTATCCTTTAACCCTAATACGTAAACCCCTAATCAATCGTAACGTGTCACCGATCCGATTAATTGTAATCGAACTTACGATTGGCCCGTTTAATAAATTTCTACTCTCTAAGTCCAATCTCTACGTATATATTAAAAACCATGTTATGGTCAATAGGATTACGGCAATGGGTAACGCACCTTGTAAACATCTCCGTAAGTTCCGCTGCCGACCCTCTGTACTAGATCGTATTCGTCTTGAGGATTACGTCTAGATATATCCAATGATGTAGCTGTCGCCATTCTATAACTTATCGTAACGGGATAAAACCAACATCTTCGACGAGAATTCTCGATTAGTCTGCATTTCTCGCCATCTTTTCATCTTCTACTTCCGACTTCGTTTCCTGTCATGCGCAGTACGCTCGAGTGACGCTAACGGATCGTCGATCGTCTGCAATTTTTCATATTTTTTTATTTTGATGTTTTCGTAGAGAGAAAAAAATGGAGAAAGTCCCGAAGAAGATCGTTATTTTCGGTGCCACTGGAAATACAGGCTTGGTTACCACCGAATACGCTATTAAAAACGGTAAGGAGTCGAAATTATCGGAAAATATGAAGGATTTAATGTTGCAATACGTGCAAACGTATAGAATTTCACACTGAATTAGATCTTTATAAGCGAATTAAGTCGTAGAAGGAATTAAGTTTTCGCTCTCTTTCATCTGTAATTAAAATCCGAAATGTTTAAGTTATATAATCGAGATCGTATTTACTTAAAATTCTCTCTGCAGGGCATCCTGCTACTGTTATGTAAGCCTTACACAAAGCTAAGCTATAATATATAACAGGCGCTTCCCTCTACTAAATAATGGGCCCGAAGCTTTCTATTGATAATACAATGCCCTGAGTTGCGGCTTGTTTAACTTATATGCAAATTTGACTGCCTTAAACAAGATCATTCTTATACTAGCCTGGTACAGTTATATACAAAGCTATCCCTCTACTAAATAATAATACAGTTACACCTCTGAATGAGACGGAACCTTAACGGAGCTCGCTTGCTTACTTATATATACTTTATTTATTCCCGATGTCGCCGGAGCATAATTGGGTTAAGAACGGTGTTATGCAATGAATGGGCATACGTACATAAATAAGTATAGAGAGATTGTAGTAAGAAGTATGACAACTTTAGTGAAAATGGTGTGAACGGGTGAAGAGATGACAGATACAAAAGCCAACTAACATGATAACTGGCTTAAGAGTAGAGTTAAGTGTTAATTACAACATGTAGGAAAAAGTTAAAAAGTAGTACAACTTAAACTATAGATGAAGAGATAAAAGATATGATGTAGCAAATAATAGGAAGTGATACAAACAAGCTTATTGAGCAAGCGATGATATTGTAATGATGACATAGATATATGATTGGCTTAATGTATGACTGAATGCATGCGATGTTTATGAATGAATTTTGGGCTGTAGGCCATACTTATAGGAGCAAAAATGTCAAAAGAACCATACCTCTATGTGTGACCTTTGCAAGATAGAGGCCTCCCAAAATTGGCCTACTTCTGGGTCACATGCAATCAGAAGTTGTGTCATTCTGCTAAGACTATTTAACTAAGTATTTAATTAAGTATTTAACTATTTAGCTCATGTGACTATGCTGGTTTTAAGTAGTCCAATTGACTGTTCTTGGAGTACTTGATGTTATATAGTTTGAGGTTTGAGGGCTCATCCCCACACAGGTGCTGAGGTGCAAGTGATAGAAAGTGTCACCAACATGGAGCATGAAGAATAGGCAGTAGTACTAATACACAGAATTTTGGACTGCATTAAAAACTGATTTTTGGACGCAAGTATCTCATGAACAGTCGCATGTATGGGTATGGTTTTTTTGAATTTTTGCTTGTACACAGGGAGTATATAATTCTGGATGAATGGGGAAATTTGTCATTCAAAGTTCACATCTTACCTAAAAATGTGGACCTGAAAGCTATTGACTCATACAGCTTGTTTAGCATTTCACACTAAATTAGAATTTCTCAGTTCATGTGCAAGTATAGTACTGTACAAACTCATTCTTACATTAGCTCAATATAGCTCTATACAAAGTTATTCCTACACTGGCACTATAAAATTATTGATTGTTTTCAAAGTATGATTTGTAGGTCCTTGAGCATGTGCCACCTGGTCCACAGACCGATCTAGTCATTTTCACCAAAATGCAGTTTTATGTGTTTAGCCAGAGGAAAGAACATTTTCATACATCATATATCTTTTACATTAGGTTCTGGATAGACAAAATAATATAGCATACATTTAAAGTGATAATTACAGGATAAGAATGGGTAGAGGCAGTGGCGTAGCGTAGTGGGGGCGGCAGGGGCGGCCCGCCCCGGGCGGCACTTTAAGGGGTCGGCAAAATTTCACAATAAATAATAATAATGTCTAAATAAGGGGGCAGCGAAATTTTCCTCCGCCCCGGGCGGCTGACACCCACGCTATGCTACTGGGTAGAGGTGGTCCACAGTTCTTCTGTGATTTGGTTTAAGTGACCTATGGGTCAAATAACTTTGAGAATCATTACTTTATACTATGCTATTCATATACAGTTTTTTACAATCTATGGATCGTATAGGACTTTATTGTATAATAAAGTGAATGTATGCCACTTTAATAATCCTAAAAAATAATTTCTATATATCATGAAAGCTAAATTTGCTCACATGTAATTTACATTTCATTTTATCTGCCATTTAAGGAGTGATGGGATAAAGCAGTATAACACAAATGTGATCTGCCAAGAGAAGGATGCCTGCTGAAAGAACTTTCTATGGGAAACTCTTCCCTGTTTGGGTGTTAGAGATGGAAAGAAAACCCAGAAAACTTCATGTGACCAGTCTAGTAGTGAGTCACAAACCCAGCAGTATTCAGTGGTTTTAGCCACTCATCCTCTGATGGGCACTTGCTATTTAAAAATATTGCCCATTTCTGTCCTATACAATTCTATACAATAGCAGTTCTCAACCTTTTTTGACTTGCGTACCCCTCAGCAGCCCATTTTCATAAGTTTTATTTCTTATTTTTGTTGTATGTTTTGAACTTGTACATCAAACAGTATGCAGCTGTTTTTTAATATGTGTTTAAAGATTTTTCTTGTTCATAAATCTGCTGACCGACCCATCCTTGACTATCCTTAAACTCAACAAAAGAAATATTTTGTCTCTGAACAATATTTCAAGTCAATGATTGAAACATCTATTCTTAGGACCACAAAATGCCTTCACATTGGACTTTGCATTGCTTAGAGCTTCTTTTTGTTTATGCCAGTAGCAAACAAGTGCCTCACTGATGCCAAATTTTCATTTGGCCTCTTGATTTCTGTTCTATTCTGCAGATTAATTTTATACTATGCAGTAAAACTGTTATTTTTTCTTGCCATCTTACAAAGTAGCAGTTAACTCTACTCAGTATGACACTAACCCCTGTATTCACCAACACAAGTTAGAGTTAGGGTTAAATCTTGAATTAACCAAACCCATTTGCTTTACTTTCAGTATGCAAATGCTCATTAACTTTTAACTCTAACTCTAACTTGTGTTGGTGAATACGGGGGTAGGGAACTTACTAAAGGGCTATAAAGCATTACAATTAACAACTGCCCATATTTCCCATAGCTTCCATCAAATACAAAGATACCATACTCTTAAACCTGTACAAGGGAATGAGGGTAAATAAAGTGCCTACACACCGTAAAAATTCTTTTTGTCTGACTCAGGTCGTATCTCTTACACTAAATGGTTAAGTATGAGAAGTCTTGCATTTTCCACACAAAAAATACTTGAATATTTTGTTTTCCTTAGAAACATTTCTTGACAAAATAGTATTAACATTTCTTGGAAATACAAGTGTGAAAATATGTGCAGAAATATGGTAGTACAAAGCAACTTAAAAATAAAGAAAATGCTGATTAATTTATTGTTAATTGATTTATGTAGCCTGATGAAGTTTATAATTAAAGAATGAAAGTGTTTATAAATTAAATGCTATTTGTTTTTGATTTTACATTTAAACATTGTTCAATTTAATTTTTATTTTGTAATCCCTATACAAGGAACAAGAGTCCAGTAGCATCCATTCACAAGATATTCTACTCCAGTTTTCCTTAGGGTGTGACTATGCAGACACAAGCAAATGAATTTGCCAAGCAATGTGCAAGTGAATGAGAATAGGTGATAACATTTCTTGCTCTTGTTAAGTATAGTACGACTACATTGATGTGAGCAAATCAGAGAAAGTGACAAGGAGATGATGACTTTTCATGTTCACATTGAACTTGTCACAGGGAAGCATGAATGTATGGAAGTAAAAATCAAAATGGTTTGACTACAATGCTTACTACTAGCAAAGAAAAAAACCTTTGTTATTAGGATTACTTCATAATGAATACAAAAAGAAAACAAAAATATGGTGTTCCTCTTCTGTGGAAACAACAAAAGGATAAAAAAAAACTTTATTATAATTTCTTAATAAAACAGAATTTATATAACTTTATGTATATCTACAGTTTGAAAAAAAAAACAAAAATCTTTTTATATATACAGTAAATGAAAGATATGAGAAACCATCTTCTAATTGTGCTAAAGTGCATGTACAGTATTCAGCGAGAAGATCAAAACATTATATATATCAAAACCTGTCAGATGTTCATGAGAATCAGAAATTCACTCTTGCCAGAAGCTTTCTCGCTTTTCACTTGTGCATAGTTTTCCTTTGTGAGAATCATATTGTGAGAATCACAACCTCTTGCTCACTACTAGATTCACATCTGCATAGTCTCACTGTTAGTTTTTCTTATTTCTTTCTAGTTTAGTTTCACACACACACACACACACACACACACACACACAAATTGGTCTTACTTCTTTAAAGTTTTCTTTCTGAAAGCATCTTATTAATTTGTACATTATACATATAGTATATAGTTTAATTTTGCTATGGTATATTGTTTTGCATCAATTCTGTGTACTAAATATTTGTCAGCAAATACCCTCTGTTGATAATTCTTGTAAAAACAGAGTAATTTTAAACACTATTTTAGATGCCATTGCAGCTTTATTGATTTTAAATTTTTATCAGTTATTTTTTATTTAATACTGTAGAAAGGAGGTTTTGGATGGCATATTATATTTAAAATACAATAAAACCTCCAAAGTAAGTTTAAAAGAAACCTGTAAGACAGCAATATAATGATGTGATTTCAACTAAATTCAGTCTCCGTATTTGAAATGTTCTACATTACCTAATGCAGCTTAAAATTCATGAAAGTAATATTGATGCATCTGTTAAGATAAATTCATTACACTTCATGCTTTACATCTATTATTTTTAAGAGAATATTTGAAAAAGAGAATGATGACTCTAATAAATACTAAAAATACTAGTCTAAAAATAAAATTGAAAGTAAGGATTTTTATGATTAATCTTTTACATTGTTTTTAATATTTTAACTCGTCTTTAAAACTGATTTAAAAACATTGTTCACATACTGAATATTACTTATAACAAACATTTTCGGGTTATTTCATTACCTTTCTCAGGCCTGACAAGAAAAAGAACATAAACAACATGCATGCATTTTCAACTATTCAAATACACATGCAAACAATGTATTTGGAATTGAAAGTAAATTATAGTTCTATCTACTTTGTTTGTAATTTAATTTATATATTAGTTGTATATAATATTCAGTACTGGAGTGAAGTAAAGATTATTTACTTTTGTTGAGTGTGTTATTTTGGTTTGTTTTGTAATTTTAGACTTGGTTGAAAATATAAAAATTTTATTTAAGCACTTAATGTTGTATCACAGCTAGTGAACTTCAACAAATAGTTTTTTATAATATACTTTATCAACTCATTAACTTGTTCAACTTGTTATACATTAGCCATAGCTTCAATTTTTGCCATTTTCTAATTACAGGGATTTTTTAATAAGCACTGCATTATATACTTTTATGTCTACAATGCACATCTATTGTATAACAATCCTCATTAAAAATAGACAGACACAAACATCTATGCCTGAACTGGACTTTGAACTTTCAAATCTGGCAAACGGCAAACAATGACTTAAACTCTATTACTAAGTTTGCTTGTATACTTATGTTGATTTGGAACACAAGACTGATTTATAGTCTTGTGGACAAACTGAAGAATATTCCAGTTGTTCTAGAATTAAAACATCATCATCTTGAAAAAATAGTATTATTATGTCTACAAAACAGTAAAAATAGTTGAAAACACCAAGAAACATTCTTAGTCTTGCATAACAATATGTTCAACATAAATTATAGAGCTAAGAAAAAATGATAATTGTCAGATGATTGAGTTTAAATTAAAACTTTTGAGAATTTTTTCTATCTTTTGATAATTTTATAATTAATATGTTTATGAATCTTTCCTGTTTTAATTGCCAAGATTGTCTACAGAATTTTATCAAAAAATTTAAAAAAGATAATAATTACCTTTTAACATTGCATGATATGTATAAGAGATATGTGGATGGCTGAGTGGTTAATCTGGCAACCTACTGTTCTGGAGGACTAGAATTGAATCTGGACAGGTCAAAAAATCCCAAGGATTTTTCAGGGGTATTCTGTCCAGATGTGTCAAGCCCCATTCCTCATCACCTGGCTGTCCCATTATGGGATTGCTAAAATAAGGCTTTCTTAGTGCTTACAGGGCAGAAAGAATTAAAAAAAAAAAAATACATATAATAATTATCTTATAACTTATAAGACAATGGATTTAAATTATTATGTGATTAGTAATTTGTTTGAAGTTTTTATATATCTACTGCTGAAATTAAAACTAATAAAACAGTTATTTATAAATATAATTTTAATAATTTACAATATATTTTGAACCTAATTTTTTATATTTATAAGTTATTCTCCTTTCTTTTTAGTATTAACAATTAAACAGATATTTTCATTTAAGTAATTGATGTGAACTAAAGTACTACTTCGGACTTTCAATGAATAATAGAAAAAATTATGATAAATACATTCTCTCATCATCTCTCTCTGAGAAGAATTCATTAATAATTATACTAATTAGGCAGCCACTAATCTAGTTCCTATTTGAAATAATTCTGAACATGGTTTTTAATTATTTTTTAATTATGTTTTAAACAAATATAAAATTAGAATTTTACTAATTGTACAACTATTGCATGTAGAAGAAATGTTAATGCAGTTTTTAGTTTTGTAAATGATAAATGACTACTCATTATTTAATATTATCGTATAATTATCAACCAATTAATTTCTCCAACTACCTCACTACGTACACTCTCTGCCTGTGCTTTCTTGGAAATGAAAAATGAAAGATGATGCTTTGAGAAGGCCTGAAAAGAGTATAGTATAAATGAGGTACTTTTTATTCTCGATCTCTAAGAGAGTAAAGATAGAGAAAGGTCATATAACCACAATGTTTAAAAAATTTATGACAGATTTATATAACTATTTACATGAGTCTGGAGTAGCTCAGGCTTCTGGAGGGGGTAGGGAATTGTAAAGTCGGGTTGGGAAAGAATGGTAAAAAACAATGATTTTAGTAATTAAAATGTACATTTATTAGCCTGAGTATTTACAATAATGAAGCTGCAAAACACAAAAATTTGCTTGGGCTTAAGTTAAGAGGGGCTGGGTGTTAGAAGTGGTTGGAGGTAGGACATAAGACTTCCACACTGTTTTTTCTAAGGTGTTGAATAATAATCTTTCCAAACATTGTGCGGTTGCACAAACAGTATAGAACTCTTTACCTAACATACTGCACATACATACATATTTTGACTTTATATATAGATTGTATGTAAAGTACACTAAATGATATGCTTATGCCTAGTACTGTACACTTTCTATGTTTCTAAAGAAAAAAATTCTCTGAATTCTTAAGATTTTAAAATACATTATGTAATAAAATTGAAATATAATTCGAACTCACTTTTGCCTGTGACCGGTGTGAAATAAATAAATTCAAGTCAACAACGAATTCGTTGTTGACTTGAATTTATTTATTTCACACCGGTCACAGGCAAAAGTGAGTTCGAATTATATTTTATACACCCCGGTGTGTAGGATGAAGATATGTAATAAAATTGAATTGCAAAATCAAAACATTGATTTATAAACATAAAGATATAATTTCAAAAATATCTGTGTTAGTATCATTGTATAATTAATTTTATCTTAAACTGGAAAAGTTTGTTTACAGTAAGTATGAATAACTTAGTGATATTTAATATAAAGATTAATATGATAAATCTAGATAAATTGCATGTGATAAGAAAAATGTAGCCCTATAAGTTTTCTAAGTTATAATGACAAATCAATAATCAAATTTCATAAATAAAAATAAATAGATAAATAGAAAAGTTTGAAAACAAAATAATAGAATTAGTAATAGAAAATTTAGATCTTGAACTTCTGAATTTTTTAACAATGCTTTCTAAACTATTGAGATCTACAGATTCCTTCCAAAATCAAAATTGTTTGCAGATCCCTTACATACAGATGTGTATGTTTAAGAGTGTGTGTATATGTGTATAATGAATGTGTATATGCATTAAAAAATGCAAAGAACCTTAAAAGGTGAGCACTTATTTAATGCATTGTGGCAAAGATTTACTCTAGTCTGCAAAGTGCTTTCTATTAGCTGAGTGCCTAAATGATTTGTACATGCTTAAGTATAAGCATGAATTAGTAGTATTTATATTTATATTATAATCCAGCTTAGAAACTGGATTATAATATAAAACAGCCACCAAACACCAAAACTCCACTTTTAAAACATAAATTTTTAATGCAAAATAAACATTTTTGTTCCCTTAAGCGCAGGACCATTTGTCATCACTCTTTTTATGGTGTTGTCTGAGAGAAGAAACTTTTATACACTAACTATATTGAAAATACATAATGCTCTATAATGAAAAACATAATTATAATTAAAGATTCATTTTTAATTTCAGGATTCTTAAGTTTAAAAGTTTAAACATTATATATTCATACATATAGATATACATATAGATATTTAAACAATATAAATAATAAATTGAATAAATAAATTCTACAAAAAAGTTATAAAAATGTGAAATAATTAAATAAATTAAAAGAAAATGAATGAAAATATTGAAAAGAATTTAATACAGTTGCACGTTTTCTATTTCAAACCAATGGTATATTTCACAACAGACAATAAG
The DNA here is from genome assembly GCF_030686945.1 of Centruroides vittatus. Lineage (NCBI taxonomy): Eukaryota > Metazoa > Arthropoda > Arachnida > Scorpiones > Buthidae > Centruroides > Centruroides vittatus. The sequence continues at coordinate 83,428 of NW_027122289.1, read as the reverse complement.
TCTTTGTACTTTTTTTTTGTGTGTGTGTGTACACCTTCATGCTCCATTTGCAGACTTTTTTTATTTTATTTCTTTCTCTTTCTCAGGAGCTATATTTTCACTGCTTGTTTGATTGTAAGTAGTGTTATTACTAATTTTAGATATTTGTCTTTTCATTCTTTTTTTATTTCAGACTGTTTAAGAGTCACTAACATTATGCCATTGATTTCAGTTTTGGCATCATTAGCATGTGCTTTCTGTTGAATTTTTATTTTTTATATTTTTATACTAGATCAAATTATGGTTGTGCCTTAATTTTTCACAAATTTATATTACAGATTGGCTAAATTTTCAATATACGTAGTTTATGTAGAAAAAATGATATCAGATCTTTGCTAGATTTTGAATCAATTTACCTGGGTATAATGCAAGTAACAGTTTCTTGAGTACTTTCAGGTAGCTAAGTCCTTCAGGAGATACAAAACTAAACTATACTATACTTCATTTTTGTATCAGTTGATAGATAGGATAAGGCAAGGCAATCTGCTAAGAGAACCGTCCAGGAGGAATCTATGGGAAACTGGCTTCTATTTAGATGTTAGATATGTGAAGAAAACCCAGAAAACTTAACACAACCAGCCTGTTAGTTAGATCAAACTCAATCAACTACCAGTGTTTAGTGGTGTTATCAATTTTTTATCTCCTGGGCTTAGTTGCTTGACAGTGCTCACTTAATATGAGCAAGTTCCAATAAAGCAGATTTTATGGTGTTAAATTCATTATTTTACAACAAAATTTTCAGTCATTGATCATTTCATTAAAAAATTATTTTGCTGTGTTAATTCATTAATTTTACTTTTTTTAATGTTATAGAATATTGTAATATTTTGTAGTAAGCCAGCCAACAACAATTCCTATAACTACTAACAATCAAATGTATAATTAATCTGACTAATAATTGCAGGGAGTATGATAGCACATAAGTTACATTTAGAAAATGAAAGTACCTGTACATCTACCATATTTGCTAAATTACAATATATTAAACTTCCTGAGACGTAAAATTGAAAAAACGATAAAGAAAGAAATAGATAATTTATTAATAATAAAGCTTACATACTGTAATGATATATAAGTATCAATAATCAATTATCATCATGTTATATTATTAAAATTAATCAAATCAATTAAAATAGTTATATACATGTGAAAATTCATTCTGTAATGGTTACTGCACCAATAAAAAGTGCACTTTTTATGTGAAATTAGAAAAATACTAAAGATATTAAACACACCCTTTAATAATCTCATTGTTAGTAAGATAGTTTGGAGTTTTAGTGATAATTATTATGATAAAATATGGATTGAAAGGTAAATAAGTGTTTTTGAAAAGCTTTAATTCATTAGGGATAATTGGTTGGGGTTATTCAAATGTACCAGGAACAAGTTAGATTATTTTTTTCATAAGAAATACTGGAAAAACTTCCTGACATTCAATTTTTCTTCAGAAACACATCATATTTGTACAGAATATGGCTTTAGTCTAAAACAGATTTCCAATTTTTTTTTGCTTGTTGACCCCTTTCCAAAATTAGAACCCTTAATTGCTGGACCCTTTCTACTCTGAAACAGAATAAGAATAAATTACAAACATTCTTTTTTAAGTTGTTGATGAAATAAAAAGTAAATAGGAATCAATAATACTTTTTTTATGAAACATAAATCAAAATTTGTATGTTTTATCTTACTTAAATTTATAATATAGCCTAAATTTATTGTTATATTATTACACTTTTAAGTATAATAAAAATAAATATATCTTCAATCGATTGATAGATAGATTGATATCTTTATTTGGCGTAGAAGGCTTTCGCCTGTTACAGGGGCGTTTTGTTTAAACGCATATTTATACACATATAATAGCATCTCAATAACATTGATATTTGCTATTTACTAATCTATAGAATTTCATTAGTATTTGTCACAATTATGATTTAGCAGATTGTTTAACTTAATTATATAACATATTAATCATTTATCACACATCTTTTAACTCTATATTATTTCTTTACTATACTACTCCATATCATTTGTATCATCCAAAAACAGTTTAATAGAAAAATCATTTTTATTTACTATCTTTGATAGCTGCATTATCCAACTTCGTCTTAAACCCGTTTCCCTTGATATGTGGTATAGTGAAAACAGTAGTTTTGTTGTTATATCCTCTGCCTTAATAATTATTTGTAGAAACATCAAATATCTTTTTATCAGTATAGTATTTAATCTGAATTTATTTGTTTCTAATCTTAAGGCGCTACCCGGAATATTGTATTCTAACTGAAATATCTTGCGAGTAGGTACATTCTGTATTTTTTCAAATTCATTAAATTTATCCATGCTCCAAATTGGGACTGCATACTCCATTGAATTTGTCACAATCGAATTAAAAAGTTGAACAAGTGTACCTAAGTTCTTTAGTTTACCCTTGCAGAATAAACCTATTGACTTACCTATTACAATTTTTGCGTTGTTTAGTGTATTTTTATAATGTTTCTCAAACGAGAGGTTAGGTGTATACATTAATCCTAAGAATTTATTTTCCTTGACTATTTTAACGCCCAACGGGCGATCAAACCTCTTTTTGTGGTGAGCATTGCTAATTATTACGCTATTATCTTGCTCCGGATATTTTATTTCCATATCACTAGATTTTAAAATCCAAGTTTCTAGAAATCCAATTATTTCATTTGCGTCTAGGAATTCTCTTATCGTGGTTTTAAATATTTTCTTTCTTAGCCCTTGATTATATATCTTCAATCCACAAATGATAATTTGTTGGCTCCCCACTTAAAATCAATTCGAGTTTTGAGGGTCATTTAGCTACCGGGTTCAGATTGCAAATTCCTGATCCAACTGTAAGGAAGTTTAGTCAACTGTACTTAATGAATAAACAAAAACAATGCATTAAAATTTTAAATTTTAATAGATTTTAACTGAATTTCTCTTAAAATATTAAGACAAATTTAGTTTAATACAAATCTAATGTTTTGATTAGAAAAAGAACGAAATTGTAATTTCAATATTCTTTCTGATTTTATTAAAATTATATTTTAAGTTACATTAAAATAAAATAAAAATTTTCTGCAGTTAAATTAAAAATAAAATGATATTTAATAAAATAATGATTTGAATTTAGATAAAGTATTAAACTGTTATTTAAATTTTAATAAGAAAAATTATTGTTATTAAAATACAAATACTTTCAGGATATGAAGTTTCTGTTTTTATAAGAGATCCTGCCAAATTACCTGCAGATTTAAAACCACATAAAGTTTTTGTTGGTGATGTTTTAAACCAAGAAAACGTAGATTCTGCAATAGAAGGTCAAGATGCAGTAGTAGTAACTTTAGGAACTAGAACTGATTTGGGTAAGAATTTTTGACTTTTCTCAAGTTACTTTTGAATCTCATTTGTATAACTTATTGATTTGAGGAAATGTTTTTATTTTACATTATTATAAAACAGAAAATTTTATGTTAGGAATGTAATAAAGCTTATGTTCCATTTTATTATTCAATATGAAACATTTAACTTAGTATTTTTACATACAATACTTCATTTTAATTCACTTTTATCTCAGAATATTTACATTGATAACAGAGATTAAAATATTAAAATTTTTAATGACATGTTAAACTACATATTAATTAGACAACAAAAAGAATGAAATAATTTATTTTGATTCAGTCATTATTGGAGATAAATGTCTATAATAATAACATTACAATTGTATAACATAACTGCACAATTTTATTTTTTTATAATGTTTGAAGTTGTTAGTTTAAATAGGAAATCAACTTGAAAAGAATTTGCCAGCAAGAAACTTGCCAACAAATTTATTCTGAGCCATTTTGGTTTAATTAGGTAACATTTTGTGACAAATAGAATAAGAATTGGAACTGCAATTGTTTGATGAGGAAGTAGAAAACAACATAGTTTTAAATGTAAAACATTAAATTGTTTGGTTTTTATATAGATTATTTCTTCTTTTTAGTATTTTTCTTTTCAATAAATTTATATTCTACATTTAAACATTTAAAATAAAACATTAATATGAAATTTAAACATTTAACTATATTATAGTTGATCAAATAATGCATTTATCAAACATAGATGGCAATAATACTAATACTATATATATTTTATAATTTTTCATGTTTATTTTTCTATAATTCCTATATCTTGATTTTAATCTGTTGAAATTAAAATTTGAATTGAATTAGGCTACATGAATAAATCATATATTTAATGTCTAAACCAAGCATTTCGTAATTTATAAAAAGTATCATTGAACAAATGATTTTTGTGTAATTTAGAGAAAAATTAATTTGTCAGTTTGCTGTACATTTTTGAAAATTCTTTTAAAGAAAATACATTCATCAATTTAAATACGTTATAATTATTAAACTTTAATTTAAATTTTTAATAATTTAAATTATTCAAACTACAGTCAAACCTGTTTTTATGCGGGGGATAGGGACCGCATTAAAAAAAAACGCATAAAAAAAAATCTCACGAAACTTCACGAATGGCTGTAAATAATAGTTTTCGCAACACAATTAAAAAATATTTTTTTTTATGCGGTCAACAGGGACCGCATAAAAGAAGTCTCACATAGAAAATAACTCTAAACCGTATGAAATAGAATTTATTGACAACAGATGTCAGCACTTGACTGCATCGTCTGGTCTATCGTCTGTTTTACATATTTTTGTCCAGGTGGTGTTTTGTTGACTTAAAAAGTAAATTATTTCATTTTTCGTATATTCATGCAATAATATTACTATAATAAGTGCATTTATGCTATAATAAGTTTATTTAGCTATAATAAGTCAACGTAAGACATGACGAATCGCACGAGACTAGTCGCCAACTATACCGCACAAATTAAAAATTCGCACAAATAAAAATCGCACATAAAAAGAGCGCATAAAAACAGGTTTGACTGTATTTAAAAATTTAATTAGGTTAAGCTAGAAAATTGACGTATGAATTATTTTATATTCATATGAATGTTTATTGATGTCGTAGATGTTATATTAAATCAAGTTATAACAAGAAAATGTTTCCATGGCTACGTTGTTTTCTTATTTATTTAAATTATAATGCATCATGAATACACAACTATAGAAATGGAATTATTTTTGAAATAATTTCCATAATTAGTTTGTTATATGCTTAACAAACTGTAGATGGTTGTAATAGTTGAGAGTATTTATAGCTAAAAATTAATAAAAAACTAACATAAATAGCAATTTAACTTTTTAAATTCTCATTATATAATTATTAACTCTGCATAAAAATTTATGATAGTCAGAATTTATTTATTCAAATCTAAACTATTCTACATTTGACTGTTATGAAATCTGAAGAAATTTCTTGCTACTTAATGAAATTATATACCGTACATATTATTTAATATATCTCACTACATTTAAGACTATTTATTGTTACTGCAGACAAATATTGGTAGAATGAAAGAAATGATGTATGTATATGTATATACATTATGCTGGGTGAAAACAATAGCTGGCTTAGTGCTATAGAGGAGGGCCATGAGCCCTAGACATCCCCAGTCGGTGCCATGAGTGAGATGTATGGTTTTATCTAAATTAATATTTCTGGAAGTGAAGATTCCTTAGAGATCTGGATAGCATAACTGAAATCATGTATAGATTCTGTAGTCCAGATACAATTTAGCATTCTCTTTCTTGAATGTAGAATTTATCCAAGATTCTCATTAGCTTAACATATTTGTTATTCAAAAATTGTCAGTTTTACATAAAATTAAATGCCTTCTTTGATGAAAAGTGAATCGTATACTTGGACTAGCAAATGAACTTGGTGTTGCTTGGGCAAATGATTTGGATGATTTGGTAAATATTGTACGTTTGGAAATTAAGTTATTACTATAAAAAACAAAAAATCACATCTAAAATAGTACAGTAGAAGCCATTCTTCAGGTTAAACCTTAATCCTCTCCCTTTCCCCTGGGGGAATTTCCAAAAATCCCTTCTTAGTGTGCATTTTCATGATTTACCCTAACTGTGTACCAAATTCCACCTCTTTAGATTCAGCGGTTTGTTCCGGGTGATGATGAATTAATCAGTCACTCAGTCAGGACATGTAATTTTATATATTTAGATATAATGTCATGATAATAATCTCTTATTATTTACAAAGACCTTATATGAAATCCAATTTTATATGACATGGTATAAGTTAATTGTATTCATTGTATTTGCCAACTGAATTTTCTCTAATGTTAAGATTTAGAAATTGGATAACTTACATTTAAGTTTGATCATTTTTGAATTGATATTGCAGAAATATGATACTTTATATAATTATATTTATTTTATACTTTTATACTGAGATATAAATAATCTTTATTCTTTTTTATGAAGTTTCATCCAGGGATGGAACTTCATAAAGAGCAAATTACATTCTTATGTGAAATGTTGAAATTAAAATTAAGATATCTCATGGTGTTAATTCTTATAACTGATAGATAAATGAAATAAATTAAATTGCTTACATTACAAATAACAATCATAATGTCTTCAAGAGGAAATTTGTTTTAGATAGAGTTACTAAAATAGAATTAAGTATTCTATTTCTTTCTATTAAAAAATAAAATAATAATACAACTTAAATGAATATTTTGAGAAAAAAAATGGAATGTAAAATATAACTAAATTGACTTTTATTATTAAAAAACAATTGTTTTTATTACCTAAAATCATTAGACTAATATAATAATGATATTTTGTGTTCAGATCCATAAATAAATACTGTTCAATCGATACAGCTGTATGATTCAAAAAATTACTTTTTTCTTAATTTTTCTCAATTTTATCTTTTATTATTCACGTTTTTTAAATTTGTTTATCCTTTCTTTTATTTTCTGTTATGTGAAAATTATAAATGAAAATCAAAAAAATAATTTATAGAAAGAAAATCATTTGATAATAATTTATTTAATACTTTTACATTTCATTATCTATCTGATTAATTAATATAATTAATCAAACTATTAAGATAACAAAATTTTTAAATTTAAATATTTCTAGTAAATATCAATAAAGAATGCAGGGACACAACTAGGCTGTCTGTCATCAGGGTCAGATTAAGATTTTGGCACACTTCTCTTGTTCCAAATGTTTGGTACATCTAAAACATGTGCCACCACTAGTCTACCTTCTCTTACACATCCTCTCCTCTCAGCATTCCTTTCCTGGTGTCTGTGGCATATGCCCACCTGCACTCTAGTTTTACCTCTGAAGAATGTGCTAAATTCATTAAATAATACCTACATAACGTACACAAAAGAGACAGAATTATAAACAAAAACAATATGTGATGAAAAATATTATAAATCTTACAAGTATATTACTTACAACATTTAAACATTACACTTAATTTTGAATGTTGTTTTTATAATATTGATGAACTTGTAGAAAATTATTTTTTCAGTTCATGTTTTATTTCATGACAATAAATTAAAATTTCTATAATTAATAATTTCATGAAAGTTAAGTAAACTACAAGATTAAATGACTAAGATTCTATATGCATACAGTATTAATTAAAATGGTTATTATGTGTCATAATTTTATTTTTATCTGTTACATAATATTTATTTTAAATCTGAGGAAATCTGAAAAGTAAGATTTAATAAAATGAATTTCATTCAAATCATTTACACTTTAATTCTTTTTCAGAAAAAATAATATAGATTTGAATAATTATTGGAATAAAAATCATCAAAATCAATATTATACTTAAAATTGTTTCTATTTAAAGTGACATAAATAATAAAGATTGATTTTTTTTTCTTTTTTTTAAATAATGAATGATACATAAATAGATGACTAAACAACTTTGAATTTAATTTTGGGTAAAAAATATTCTTAGTTGCATTTTTGGAGTGTCATTATTTCATAGAAAGATATTAAGAAAGACTATTATGTAATGTACAAGATATAAATTGAAAGATATATGATTTACAATAAACTTACTTCTGTGGTTTAGAAATATTTACGGTAAAACTAGTAACAACATACAAATATTAATGAAAATTCTTCGTAGCCACAAATGATTTTATTATTTTTACATTTTATTAATACTGTACATGAAATATCATTCATTTATTTTTAGAGTGAAAAAATATTTTCAAGCAATAACAATTACATTTAGAAAAGTTTTACTTCCTGAGAATTTCTATATTCAATAAAGAATTGCAAAATGTGTTGATTAATTCAAATATTGCATATAAAAATTTATCTTTTGATATTATTAAAATAAATTAAAAAAATAAATTATTAAGTACAGTAGACCCCCCTATAATGCAGTAGATAAGTTCCGTGTTATATGAATCCATGTTGTACAAGTCACTTAAATACATGAGCCAATCACAGTCCATGTGATTGTTCATGTGATTGGCTCATGTATTTAAGTGACTCGTACAACATTGATTCATATAACATGGAACTTATCTACCGTGTTATAGGGGGGTCTACTGTATTGTAAAAATTATTTGTAACATTTTTCTTTTTCCCCTTCTATACTATTTAGTTTTACAAATCAATATTATTGGAGTAACAACATTGATTTGTAACTCCATTCATCAATCTTGCTAAAATTAAGTGAAGATGTTCATTTTATAAGTGACTACATTACTTTTCTCAGATCAAATTATGCGATTTTTCATAACATGAATTGATATAAATGAATGCAGTGCACTCTTGCTAATCTAACTCTATTTAAACTGAATTAATTTTGTTTGTTTTCCCTAAATATTTCAGCAAAACACAAAAAGAAATCATAGTGATTTTACAAATTTCTCATGTTTTAAAAATAATCTATGTATAGATTTTAATGTAAATAAATATATCAAATACAATCACACATCATTTAACATCCATGATATTTCTTTTGAAATTGGATGTTGTATAAACATCATATTATATACCAACTTAACAAAATCGGGATACTCTATTATACAGTATTTGTACTGACTAAATTGCCAAGGCGCTATACATACAGTATTACTTAAAATGTTTATTATGTGATTATTCCTATGTGTTGTAAATTTTTATTCTTACAAATAAATTTTATTTAATTTAAATCTGGGGAAATCTGAAAAACTTTTGCAAGATTTTCTGGAAACTTTAAATTTTAGAATCTTGTAATGCTGGTTATACAGTAAACTTTATGCCTGACACTGCAATTTCTTTTCACACAACAGACATGAGATCGGTGTTTCGAAGTTTTTAACAAACTTTCTCCTATACCAACCACATTTTCCCATCAGATTAGGCCAACATCTCCAAGATATTCACAGTGATCAAAATTTCCTATTTTTCCATAATTTTATGGGATCATTCACATAGATGCATAAGATGTTATACAGAATGTAACTATATTTGTCTACAGGTATTTTTGATTTTTTTTCTCTATATATCAGGAGTGGCCGAATCTTGACATGATAAGAACCATAAATTGCCTATCAGAAATATGCAAGTGCTATTGAAACAGTATTTTATATTATATATGGTTAAAATACTATAGTTATCACTGTTTTGTAGTAAATATCACTGTTATGTTATTTTACTGGCATTTTATAATTGGCTAGGTAAACAAATATTTAACTTATTTGATTTTATGAACAAAGACTTAACTTTCAATTGACTGTTTAAAGTTAAGTTGCAAGTTTCATTTACAATCTGTATGTATGTCACTATATAATAGAAAACTTACAAAATATTACATACATGCAAGTAAAATGAATTAAGTCCATAGAAAGAAATTGTACAAGTATATGAGAGCTGCAGTTTGGTCAGTCTGGTTATATGTAATCCTATTAATTGCTTAATTTTTTATTGAAATAAAATTATATATAGGAATATTTGTAACACAATCCTATTATCTTAGTTTTATTAAGTTACCTGTTATTTTTATTTTTTCCAATATATTTATGCATAATATTTGTAAATTTAATGAAGTTTTTTTTTATCTTGCAGGTCCTACAACAGTATTATCAGAGGGACTTAAAAATATAATTAATGGAATGGTTAAACATCATGTTAAACGTATAACATGCTGTATATCAGGTAACTTTTTTATGTACTGTACATAAAATTGCTTATAAAATCTTAACCTTTCTAAGATTATGAATGTTTTTATAGAAATATAATTAATTTCCTCTCCAATTAAAGTATAAATGAGTCTAATATCAATAAAACTTTTTAAATATTAATAAATCACACTACAAATGCCAATACCAGCAAAAATATACCGTAAACTAACATTATCTTATGTATACAATGGAATGAAACAAGATATTTGAAGGAAAACTAATGTTTTCTTCTGTATATCTTATTCCATTCTGTATTCTTTCAGTTAAACCCAATGATGTCTGTTGTATAGAAAAGAAAACATTAGTATAAAGTAAATTTTTTTTTTGTTGGTTATTCATGTTTGCAGGGTAATTTATTTAAATATTAATTTCTAAAATTTACATTAAGTTCTGTTATTTATTATCTTTAATATTAAAGTAATAATTAAATAAAACTACCACACATTTTTTTTAACAAAATATTTTATTTTTTTGAAATAAAACAAACATATTTTTAAAACTTTCTTAGGAATAAACAATTGTAGTAATTTATAGATAAAAATAATAACTAAATCTTTGTTGATAGGAAAGACAATTATAGAAATGTTTGTTTTTTTAAATTGTTTTTTAAAATTTAGACTTTGCACTCAAACATTTCTATAATTGTCTTTCCTATCAACAAAGATTTAGTTTTTATTTTTATCCATAAATTACTACAATTGTTTATTTTTCAGGATTGTTTGTATTAATTTCATTAGAATTTCCAATAATATTTATCTAAAGTGTAAATGTAAAGTATTATAAAAATTTGATATAAAACAGTTTCACAATTGCCTCTTCTACTTTACTCTTCCTTCTTTTTTATTAATTGCTAATGATGTTAGGTCTACAATTTATTAAACTTTAAACTGATACATTTTTATTATTATTTTTTTTTAAAGTATTGTTCATTCAGTATTACACTCATGACTATTGTTTTCTTTTGCTGTAGATATTTATATGTGCTGTTAAGATTGAAGTTTTATATTTGTGTTTTCATTGGGTGAAATGGTTTTTGCACTTTGTTTCTGCTAAAATTATTGAAATTTCTTTTTGTTCAGTAAAACTTATATAATTAACTGTTTTTTATGTACAAGTCTTAGGTCTTTTCAGAATGTTTGAAGTTATTCTTAACTTATTATAAATTTTTGCTTTTCATAAGTAGCTGAGCCTAGTTCATTTATTTCAAATAAATGAATACATATGATTGCTTATAATATTTGTTATAAAAAATTTTACTTGCAAAAATAAATTAAATCTATTACACGCCTTTAAAGTATCAAATAATAAAGTATTCAAATATTATACACTTTTAATAGAGTATATCAAATATTACACGCCTTTAAAGTATCAAAAAATAAATTAAATCTATTACACGCCTTTAAAGTATCAAATAATAAAGTATTCAAATATCTTTTAATCGGTAACTGAAGAAGATCTCTAAAAGTGATCGAAAACGTTCTTATGAAAATTTAACAGTATGCTGGATACTTTAAAGGCTTGTAATAGATTTAATTTCTGATTTGTTTGTTCTAGTAAGCATTTCTTATTATGCAAAAATAAATTCTATTCTTTAGTTCCATTAAGTTTCCTATTAATCTACTAGAAATAAGATTCAATTTTTGGTAGATTTATATTTTATGAATAAATTGAAAAATATTGCTTATTTCGTCATTTTTATAATATTCAATTATTGTAGCTGTTATTAGTTATACAATTTTGTTCTAAAAAATTAAATCTAATTTTTTGCTTTTATAGTTTCATTACATGAAATGTGCAATATTTAAATTAATTTTCAAAAAATATGGATATTTAGTTATTTGATAGAAATATTTGCTTTAATAGAGTTTAAAACTTAAAACAAAAATTAAATTTGAGTGCTTTCGGTGTTTTGTCCATCTCCAGGAAATGCTTAGGCTATCGAACACCATTACTTTAATAACACGTTACAAATTACATTGTAAGGAAGCAGTTGATAACACATTACCATAGTAATGACGTTCTGTTTTCCAAACGTCTGAAGATGGATGATAGTCCAAAGCAATTAAATTTTTTTTTTTCTTTTTGAAGTGTTTATACTCCATTAAAGCAAATATTTCTATGATGTTTAAAATTTAAGGAGTTATTTGTATATTGAATAATTTATTGTTTTTATTAATTATTCCAGTCAATTCAAACAATATCTAGTTATTTTGTAGAATGTATGATTTCATTTATTAGCCTTAACATTTATAGTTTACATGTGATAAACTTGAATTAAGAATTGTAGCAAAGGTAGATGATGATATTAATTGACTTTTTGTCAATTATAATTATTTTTTTTATCTGAATCTTATAAAAATTAATTTTGTTTTTAAATCTATTTAAACATCCACTAAATATAGTAATTGTTATTTGCATCTAATAAATTATACTGTAACACAGGCGAATATTTCTAGTGCAAGTGATCCGACAGCTCAATGTCATTTCATTGCTGTAAATAGAATAAATGTTGTACAAAATCAATAAAAGTTGCTCTAGATAGAAACCCAAAAGTTTGATTATAAATTTTTGATTTTATGAATGATTTTACTTCCAGTGCTATAAGTTCCAACTATGTCATTTCAAATTGGAAATCAATGAGTTAAGTATATGTTAGGAAATATTCATTAATTTCATTACAGAAATTTGATAATCAAATTGAAAGGTCATTTTCTAAATAAAGAAACATTTAATAGGAATTTTATTAACAAAGTTTTAATAGGAATCTGAATTTTGTAATAATGGATATCAGCTCATTTGGACCTAATACTTTTAATAAAAAGAACCAATTTTTATGATAGAATATAATATAATTAGAAAATTTACAAAAAGTTTAAAAAAAAAAAAAGACAATATATTTAAATGTCTCTACATTTTGTCTTTTCTTCACACTTCAGGAAATAGTGGTCTCATGGTGGAGTCAATATTTATTTGGAGTGTTTTTGTCTGCATAATATGTAAATCTTTTCTTCCTGTAGTTCTAAATTATTTAATTAAAATTATAATTATTAAATTTATCAAGAGATGGCGCCTAATGCCTAACTCTAGTGCCAAATTGTCTTATAAATCATTAATATTATAGCCGTTTCTAGCTCGACAATATTTGGCATTGGTTGGTGTGTAACTTTATAATATATCGGGTTTAGTGATGATGTTTGTTTATAAAACATTATAAACTTTCTCATGCGCACTAAGCATACTATAATAGTCTTATAGTACTATAATAGGCTAATAGCATACTATAATAGTCTTTTTATGAATAAATTTGAAGTTTGTTGCATAATTTGTATAATTTTACAACAATCTTATATTCCTGACGCAAGCTCTTGCTTATTGACCAATTCGCTTAACAACGTAGTCGTCGGAATGGAACTTGGTCGTAAAGTGAGGAGTACCTGTAATAAAGAAAGGCCAACATAGTGCTCACAAGTTTATACCAAGGCTAGACAAGAAGCATATCATAGTAAAGGTAAATCATTATGCGTGCACAGAATTAAGTTTATATTAAAAAAAGCACAATTGCACAATTAAAAAAATATTTGATAAAATTGCCAGAACAATTAATATACACTTAGTAATTTTATAAGAAATTTCCAAGAAAAGACAATGTATTAAAATATCTTTAATTTGTTAAAGAGCAATGAAGAAAGGACAATCTCTTCATTGCCCTTTTGTCTTTATTGAAATAGACAAGAAGACTGTAAATAAAGTTTGACTCTTCCATGAATCCATTATTTCCCAAGGTGTGAAGAAAGGACAAAATGTAAAAACTTTTTCAAATGGATATCAGAGAAAGTGATTTTTTTAATTAATTATTATATTTATAAAATCCATAGCTTGACATTCAATTACAATAAAGAAAAATGAATGTGATTTGAAAATTCATAAATTCAATGAGATTGAAGGTAAGAGTTGAATAATTACTTCATTTCATTAGATTTTTATTTAATAAAATGAAACAATCATTCAATTCTTAATTCTGATTAATAACTCTAAATAATTCAGCCTTTGTCTAAAGGCTATTTTTTTTTTTATTAAAAGTACACTCCATGCAGTAGCATAGCTACATATTCAGCTCCCTGGAGCAAGTAGAATTGGTGCGTTTTTTCTGAGAACTTGCGAAATTTATTTTGAACATTTAATTTAAAAACATATCTAATTATGAGATTCAAGACATTTCAACAATGAGATATTCAATTTAATAAATAGAAATATAATAATAAAACAAAATATAATTCTTTAAGTATGGACCTAATAATATTTACTACATATAAACTAGTATATAAACTGTATTGACAAAATGTATGCAAGTTTAGTTTTATAACAAATACATAATAATACATAAAAAAACTTTAAGATTGACCAATTTGCAAACGAAAAAGTGAGAAAACAACAATGGCTGCATTCAGCAGACTCAACAGTTGTAACTGAGCAAATTGTTGGCTGTTATGTAGCAATCTGGATCTGCTGAACAATGAGTGATGATGTGTTGGAACAAAAAGGCTCATTGGTCAGTTTTAGGTAGCAGTAGGTCGCGTAAGTGAAAGATGCTACCAATGTGACATCAAAACACCAAACATGTTCCAAAAGAGTGCTACTGTAGAGGGTATTCAGCAGAAAAATACTCAACATACTGAAACTGTTGAGTCTACTGAATGCAGCTATTCACTTTCTCTAGATTAAGCTGACAAGCTATTGTCTTTTTCAATTGATATAGTAGCCAAAGCTAAGACAGCATTGTGACATGTTGCTTCTTAAATAAGTTTTGATTAATTTAGTTTTGAAAAACTTTATTCTGCTGTCATCACCAGTAAAGTTAAAAAATGAGGCATGATGCAATAATGTCAGAGAACTTACTTGAAGCTGAAGTGTGAATTAAAAGTAGTTCAGCAACTTCACTTATAGAAGTAATTTCTTTTACCTGAGTATAAAAACACATTTTAAATCAAAGCAGTTAAGGTCCAAAACTAGTCGAAATATTGGAGGGATATGCCAATTGTAAAAATTCTGAACCTTCCAGAATATTTTTATCAGATGATGTGACAAGATATGCAGGTGATAAGCACTTAAAAAGTGTACATAATTGTCGAATGGATTCAAATCTAATAGATCGTTGATTAATTATTAAATTCAAAAATTTTTTTACAAATGTTTTTACAAGTTTTTATTTCACCCCTTTCTAATTTGGTACCCTCGTGATTCGTGCACCTGGAGCAGTTTGCTCCAACTCCTTCATGGTAGTTATGCCTCTGATGCCATGTCATCAATATCCTGAGACTAAATTTCTGCTTTCAATGCTTTCAATGTCATTAATTAATAGATGTTTATGCCATTTAGTGCCAGAATGTTGCTGTTTTTTATTGTCTTTATCTCTACAATTTTAGAAGTTTTAATCTATTTAATATTTTAAAAAATAAATCTACTCATCTCCAGAATAAACAAACTAATTATTCAGACATAGTCATATGTAGTATGCAATTGAATTGCAACAGATAGAACTAAAAAGTAAAATAGAAAATATACTTAAAATACTTTCTATTTTGAAAAATGCCATACTAAAAAATAAAGAAAAAACAGTTATGATCTAGATACAGGATTATAACTTATAAAATTGAATGTTATATCAATTGTATAACCCTTCGTCATCTCACATTCAATCTATCCAAATTGCAAATGCAAAATTTATTTTGTCTTAAAATCTGATTAATTAATTAACTGTATTAATTTTATGTTCCATCCAAAAATATCATTTCTCAATTTTTTTTTATAGTCTGTTTGCTATAATTTTGTGCAATTTTCTGCAAGAAATAGTATGCAAAAATTCAGCACTCTCTTTTAACAGTTGTCTCTGGGACTAAATTTACAATAATTAACAGCTGTTCACAATTTTATTAGGACACTGCTGTTTGATTCTACAGTGAGATAGGTAAAATGGAGGGATACATTTTGTGGAGTATGGTGACGAGGTGGTCTCTTTCCTGTTTTATTTAATACATGAAGTTACAGTGAATGCACTATAGTTTTCAAAAAATTCTGCAGATAGGTTGAAAATGACAGTAAGGTTTTAATTTGTAATAAGCTGGCCAATTGGACCTGGTGATAAGGAATGTGCTGCAATAAAGTTATAGGCTCCTCAAATAGAGAAAATTACCCTATTTTGTGAATTAAGCGATTTCAATTAGGTCCACAATTGCTAAGGCCATCCATATCTGCCTAAAACTTTAAAATTGAAAGTCAGTGTAATTTTTCTTTTATCAAAATAAAAATAATAAAGTGAATTATTAAGAACATATTAAAATAAATATAAAAATTTCTAAATACAAGTTTGTTAGTCACTTGAGTTCAAAATTTAAAGTTTAAATATTTTGACTGTTTTAAAATTTCTGTATTGCTTGACATATTCTAATGATAAACATACATCTAATAGACACAATAACACTTGCAGAAAACAAAATAATCAATACAAATAGCAAAGTTTCAAATAAAATAAAAATAAAACAGCAATGAATGTATAGCACGATCATTATTTTAGCCTCTTATTTATGCATGCCACTAAAGATAAATTATAAACTTGTGAGCACTATGTTGGCCTTTCTTTATTACTAGATGTATTAAACCATCATTCGACACAAGATTGGCCTTCAAAAATCGCTTGATTTTTCAAAAAAAATGCATTTCAGACCTTAACTCCCAATCAGCTTTTTGTAATATAAATATTTATGAAACTGATACTACCACATTTATGAAATGTATAGTAAAATCACGACATTTGATAAAATACCGAAGACAAATCATTGATTACAGATCAAAGATCCAGATGTTTGCTTTTGTTTCGTAAGATTTCCTAGACAAGAAGCATATCATAGTATTTATTGGATATTAAGAAAATGCCTATATTCCGTCACAGGGGAGAAGACAGCCAAGATAATAGGAAGTCCAATGCATCGAGAGGGAATCTTACAAAATGAAAGAAAACACCTGGAACTTCGATCAGTAATCAATGATTTGTCATCAGTATTTTACCAAACATTGTGATTTTACTGTACATTTTATAAATGTGGTAGTATCATTTTTATAAATATTTATATTATAAAAAGCCGATTGGGACTTAAGATTTGAAATGTATTCTTTTTGAAAAATAAAGTGATTTTTGAAGGCTGATCTTTCGTCGAATGATGGTGTAATAAGTCTAGTAATAAAGAAAGGCCAACGTAGTGCTCACAAGTTTATACCAAGGCTAGACAAGAAGTGTATCATAGTAAAGGTAAATCGTTATGCATGCACTGAATTAAGTTTATATTAAAAAAAGGAATAAAGGATTATTTTTATTCCTTTCAGATAAAAATATAAACTTTATATTCTCCTAAACAAAATTTGTAAGATTATCTATTGTCTCTCTCTCTCTCTTCAAATGTTCTCCTCACTCCAAATTGTATACCTCTGGTAAATGTTTGATATTGCTGAGCAAAGTGAATAAAGAGATTTTTATGGAATTAGTTTTTGATAATTCTTTCCTAAAAAATATAGTCTAACACTTTGTTTTACTCGTTGTTTTTAATCAAAGCATAAAATATTAAAGAAACAATCTATATCAAATTTACCGCACTTGAAATATTTTTGATAACTTTTTCTGATACATAATATTAGATTAATAAATTAATTAAATGTGTACATTTTTGTTAAGTTCTAACCTATCAAAACATTTAAAATTTTATTGTAGCTTTCTTGTTTTGGGAGCGATCAAAAGTACCAGAGATGTACATTCCAGTGACCGAAGACCATGAACGAATGCTAAATGTACTTAAGGCTAGTGACAGAGAATGGGTAGCCCTTTTTCCGCCACATATAACAAGTAAGAAAATCTCCTATTCTCTTATTTAAAAATATATTTTAATCATTAATTTCCAAAACTATAATATAATCTATGTGTACAATAGCTTATATTGATACATTCCGGTATGCATCAGTCTCAACTACAACCATTTCACTGGGAAACAGTTTAATAAGCTTTTACCAGAACATCTGGCAACTAAACAAGATGATTGAAACAAATGTGCTATGTCCGCATTTGCACGTTTATTTTATCAAAATAGCTTTGGGTTAATACGAATGAGTAGTAAAATTGGTGTTAATAATATAACCACGGAGGCAGCTTTGTTGCTTTGTCAGTGTTTGCTGTATCCACAGCCTGACAAGTGCTATGCACACCGATTGTTACGCCGATGAAATCATTGGTGAATTTTGGAACACATTTTAGTACATTGTGGTTCATCAACTATCGATGCATATTGGAATGTCCCGAATGTGTTTGCTTGTTGCTTGATGCTTGTTTGAGATGTTGTAGGCATGCATTGAACATACACTATCGAAATACACATGCCATTTTCATTGTATATTTCAAATGCGCCATTTGAAAATGTATACATAATTATTTAAAATTACAGAGATTTGCATATTGATATATTTCTGTAAATTTGTAACACACGGTGTGGTGCATAACTGCTTTCAGATTGTTAAGTTGATTTCTGTTTGAATTAGATTTGCTAACTGATTTCATAGGTACGGCTCAATCCACAGTAAGGTCTTCCAGACAGATGAGAAAAAACAATAAAGTTACTCAAAAAATAGAACAAGTTATGTTAGAGCTTATTTAAAGAGTAGAAGCCACATTTATAGGGCTATTTAATCAAAATAATAGATTTTTGGTATTATTTTGGTACAAATTTGTCAGAAATCAATAATGATGTAAATGTATCATCTATTATTATAATATATTGCTAATGTTCACTTTGTCTTTCCAATTTAAGATTTTATAAATAGTAAATTCCAAAACTTGAATAAATGCTTTTTGTTTTAATAGGCGAGCCAAGCAACCAACCCTACACCCTGAAGAACGACAAGCCTTATGGAAGAATGATTTCAAAGTATGACCTGGCAGAGATCATGGTAAAGTGCCTCACTGACGAGGAACGCATAGGACACACCATAGGAATGGGATACGAACCCAAAAGTTAAAGGCAGCACTTTTATATTTACAAACGTATCTGGTTCGACTTTGCATTTACATTTATATTTCTGTAACTGTTAACCTATCCTATAAGCAAATGTATTCATAAAAATTGAGAAAGCCCAGATTATAGAAAATATATATCACTAGAATTTAACGATATGATATTCACGAAAAGTTACTCTTGAATGTAAATTGAACATTTATAAACAAGAAATGCATATTCTAAAATATGCAAAAACAATTATTTTATATAAATATTTTGAATATATTGTTTACTAATTGTTGTTGAGAACAAAAATTTACATAAAATATATTTTTATGTACAAAAATATGATATCCTTATCATCTTCATAACAAGATGTATATTGTTACACGAGAAGCTACTCGAAAAAATATCCATTACTCGGCAGTCTAGAGAAATTCTTGGAAAAAATCCGACAGCTACTTAGAGAAACGGCAAAATTTTGTACGACGATATTATAAATATAGGGTCCAAAAGTTTGAATATATAAAATTGCCGTTTAAATTTTATTCGGGATCAAAATGATAGTTACTAGTTATGCAGTATTATATATAAGCTTTGCAAACATTTATTATTGTTATATAGTAATTAGTGTAAATAGGATGGCCCAAAAGTTAATTAACCATTGTTAAACACTAAATAAAAATTAATTAATGGAAGTGACTAAAAGAATATGATTAATTCAGTTTTTTTTTTTTTTTTTTATCAAGCGTTTCCACTGATGTTTTAAACTCTGTTTACTCTTCATATTCACAAATACACACAAATGTTTTGTGTTCAGGTATATTTGTGAATATGAAGAGTAAGGGCCACCCCAATATATGAAAGCTAGCAGGTCGAGCATCTTCGAGTAATCTGCTTGCTTTTTTGTCGGTGCCAAATTGCACCGACAGCTTTTGATCTATCATGATTGGAAAATTTTAAGTTTTTGGATTTTGTATTTTTATAAACATACCAGTAAAGATTTGTATATTGACCAATTGTTAGACGATCATGACAGATGTCACAGTTTTTTCTGTATGAAATAAAAGACGTGCTTTTGTGCTGTTGTTGCAACAACATGAAATTTTTATTACTTTAAGGACAATCGACAGAAATTTGTCATAGTTTCTGCTTCACAAACTCTCAGAATTTGTATTACATAAAAATTTCACCCACCCGTCCACATTCGTTCCTATTTATTTTGAATATTTCATGTCGGGTTAACAGAAAATGAAGTTTAGTTTGGTTTTGGCAAATTGGAATCGAGAAACGGAATCCATCCATGCATCGCCTTTTAAAATTTTTTGTTTCAGAGATGATTTATATGAAAAATTAATGCATCCTAATTAAATTATCTATTTGTAAATTTAAATTTTGAAAAAATTTGAATCCGTGCCAGAAATAGCAAACGGACCTGCACACAAAACAGATTTTAAACTCGTTAATTCGAAAGGTAAGTCGTGTTTTGTATACCACACATTACACACCACCGAGAATTTCAAAAATCATATTTTGGAGTCACAGAACTACAAAATGCCACTCGTCGGAGCTCGGTGGCCACTGCGGATTAAGTTCTAAAACAGCATCATGCACCAGCTGGCCGCACATTGCGAGAAATCTGGATTCAAATTCAATTTGGACTTGCGTACTACAAAGCATTTTCAAAATCACAGTTCGGAGCCACAGAACTGCAAAATGCTACTCATTTCAAAGCTCAACACCCGAGAGTCGAGTTCCAAAACGACGTGCCAGCCAGCCAGACACGGAAAGGGATTCCGGACTCGAATTTTCACGGATCAAAAGCGTGCCACGTGCCATTTCCATTCTTTCGCACTTGGGCCCGTCATATTGAACTTCCAAACCAAAGGTTTTCCTGTAACAGCACTAACAGAAGACACTGGCAACCATATTTATTTCAAGCATTTAATGTAAACAGTTTACATAACAACATACACATCAATATATATAATAATTATTATTATTATCTCAAATTTTGAATTTGTATGCCAAATATATTTCTCTTCTATACATATATATATATATAATATTTTTTGTTTTTTTAAACTTTTTTACAACAACTTTATATATATAATTTTTTTATGAAAATCATTGCAAAAAACACTTCACTTTTGTTGTTTTTTTAATTAATTCCCCATTTGATTATAAACTTTTCATTTATAAGAACGAGTGTGCAAGATGCCAATTAAGCAATATATAATTTTATTGCGTCATCAACAACTCTATAATATATATATGTATATATATTTTGCACCGTTGCCTCGAACAAACCTGCAACAACTAATGGTCGATTATTATTTACATTTATCGTCTACTATATATATATATAATTAATTCCCTCCTTAGCTAATTAAAAAATTTATTGCTATATATATATATATATATATATATATTTATACCTTTTAATTATAATTAATTGGTACCGAGGAAGAAAAATAATTAAAAAATAAACAATTCTAAACGAAACGATACCGACATCTAACGGCGTTTATTAGTACGACTCGCTAAACTCGTAAATGTCGAGTTAGTACACTCTAATTGGTCGAGACGGCCGATTAGGTATCACGTGACATCACTACCAAGTTAGCGTCGATCGGAGTAGCTCCGTTAAATGAGCAAATAAAAATCTCGTAATTAATTAATTACTTAATTAATTGTCTTCGGATTCGTCGATGAAGTTCGATCTGCTGCTCGATGTGTTTCTGTAGGCGTTCTCTGCTTTTATTCTTTATCGCCCAATGATCCCTAAGACGACGGTTTGCCTTTAAAAAAATTGAAAATATGGATGAGTGACGTGACGTCATTAGTGGCGCGCGATTTTTACTAATTAATTGCGTCGTCGATTTTATCGCGTTGTAAATGACATCACTAATTAACACGAGACGATCACGTAGCGGTTCCATGTTATTAATCGCGATTAACTGCGTGATTACGATAGCCGATATATTTTTTTTACTTTATTTATCAGGTCGAGATTTTTTTTAAGAACAAAACGTATCGAAGTTTTAAATCGCGCGCCGTTATTAAGCGCCAAATAATTTAAACGAGCATTTTAATTGGTTTTTACATAGTTTCGGGACGTCAAACGTCGACGTTATTCGCCCAAATCACGAACACGATTTACGGCATTTTCTTCCCGACGTCTTCGATGACGTCATGTAAACGGAAACGTCGCCCGTCTTACGTCACACTAGCAAATTTAACGCAATCGAACTTTTAACTCTCCTACTTATCGCTCTCGTTTATCGAATATTAATTATAAATACGCCTCGGATGTCATTTCCGCCAAAGAATCGCCACCAGACGACAGCCCGTCCTTCCGTCACGTGACGCGGCCAACATCCGGGATAGCGAAAGGACGAACGGGAGCCGCCATTTTACCCGTCGAGTGGTAAGATGTCGTTGCTACGAAGCCTAAACGCCAGCCGAGCCCTTCTCAGGGCCTCGTCGAGCCTTCAGTCGCGCGGATACGCCAGCGGTCAGATGTCTTTCACCTTCGGATCGCCGTACGAAGTCTACTACAACAAATCGAGTGTGAAACAAGTGGACGTCCCTTCGTACAGCGGTAGCTTCGGCATACTCCCCAACCACGTACCCTGCTTGGCCGTGCTCAAACCGGGAGTGGTGACGGTGTTCGAGGAGGACGGAGCCACCAAAAAGTACTTCGTCAGCAGCGGTTCGATCACCATCAACGACGACTCGTCGGTCCAAGTGCTGGCCGAAGAAGCGGTGCCGTTGGATAGACTCGACCCTCAAGCGTGCAGGGAAGGCCTTTCCAAGGCACAACAGGAACTTAGCACCGCGACTAGTGAGGAAGCTAAAGCGGAAGCGCAAATATCGCTAGAAGTTCACGAAGCTTTAGTCAAAGCCGTCGAGTAAAAAATGAAGTAAAAAAAATTGTAGATCATGGTTTAGTACTAATAAATTAGTTTGTATCACGTGATCGGTGTTCGAAACTACTTAAATAATTGTCGTGTGTGTGTGTGTGTGTGTATTTAAAAATCGCTTATCGCAAGCGATTGTCGCTAGACAGTTGGATATAAATACGTATCTATCGCTTAGATATTGACGAATGGATAAAAGGTAAAACGTTTTTTTTCCACCTCCACTCTCTTCTATAAAAATTCGTTGAGTTTTATAAGTCGATAAACCGTAAATTGTTAACTCTTGTTAATAAAATTACGACAATTGCTATAAATCTGTGCTTGTTCTGTAGCATTTTTTTTTTTAACGTATAGAGTTGCGAATTCGGTGGCGGCCTCTCTCGACGATAAATGACAACGATCGCTTCCGAAAATAATAATAATAATAATAAATTTTATGACGCGATTGACTCCTTTGTAACAATGCATTTATTTCTAATTTAAGTTATTAATTTTAGTTTTAAAACGGTAAGATGATATCTTTCCGAAGATGTTCTTTTAAAAAAAATACACGGATCCGCTCCGATAGTACTTGATTCGAATGCTCTAGAATGAATTTTCGAACACTTAACATTAGTCGCTGTTAATATTTAAAGTTTTGTATATGTTTTATAACTGGAAAGTTTGCGGTAGAATTTTACTAAAGTGCTTCTTCTAAAAGTTCTAAAACTTTAAATATAATAATAATAATAATAATTGAATAGCCTTTGAACGTAAAAGTAATTGACTCCGATAATCGCAGTCGAATGGCGAGCATTTACGAACGCACCAATGAGTAGCCGAAATCTTGTTTTTAGTCGACTATATCAGCTAATATATTCCATGCAATATATAAAAAGCATTGATTTTAACGAAATTTTAAACTAGAAAAGCTATTTTGACTTCCAAAAGTTAAAAAAAATAATAATTTACGTGCAACGAACGGAGCATTTGGAACACAAACCACGCCGTTCGGAAATTACCACGGAATTTCATGCAAATACAAAACGTGTCATGCGTACAAAACTTTATATTCGAAAAAGTATCGAATAAATGTATTTTATTAATAAAGAAATCGATCGATATACGAGACGAACCTTTTCCGTTATGTCTTCCAAATCAATTAATTCCTTCTCTAAATCTTCGGATGGCGCCATAGTCGAGGCGACGTTATTCTTCGATGGACGGCGCCAACTTTTTGATGTCGGTTTATCGATTCCTGATTGCGATACGTGTATATAAAATAATATATTAATACATTCAGCATTCAATTAAATATATATAAATAAATCTGGCAACATGACACGTATATATGACATCACTTTTCAATTTTTATTTGTAAATCTATGTAGGGGACGTCAATCTAAATGAACCTAATACGAACCTGGTAGCATTAAACGGCGGGGTGAACGTGAATAAGTGCCGATTTTTCCCTTTTCGCGTACTAGTATGACGTCGTTGGATTTCGTGTTTTTTCTCGCATTGTTCTTCACCTTCGTCTGTATCGATTTATTCCATTTGGGTTCACTATTTTCCGGGTTGGAGGACTGAATGATTTGATTTTTATGGACTTTTGATTTCGGTTTTTTCCGTCTTTCGTTCTTTCCATTTATCTGTTGTCTCGAATTCTGAAATAAAAATTTGAAAAAGAAAAGAGCGTAAACTTAAATTTTTAAAATGGAATTTAATGAAGCGTGTGACTTACATTAAAACCGTGCCAATTTTTTTTTTGAATTTTTTAAAAACTAATGTGGCAAAATTTATTGACGTAATCTTGTCTTAATGGTAATAGATACAACTCATTTTACAGGTTTAAATTCGCTTAAATGCTAATAATTTTGTTTGAAACTCGATTTCTAAAGAGTAAAATAGATAAAAGTGGTAATTTTATTCATTCAAACTTTAATATTGAAAGTGGGGTGATTGATATACATAATTAATTTAATTTTGTAAATATTAACCCTCACTTATTTAATCCGCTTCCCTTAATACTTATTAAAGCCGATTTCTTTTTAATTTTATCGAATTTACTCGGAAAAAAATGAAGTAAAATTCCATTTTCATCATCGAATTTAGAATATCGAACGGAAAATCTCTCACGGATAAGATAATTGTGTTTTATATGATAATAGTGAATATTCAGAAACACTGGCTATTTTCCAGCATCATTTCTAGTCTAGAAAAGAAAATGATAGCAAAATTACGCAACACTTTCAAAATAATATTTATATAAAACATTACGCTATACATTTTATTTTTGACCTAATTTCGGCTGAAACCTTGGCCTTACTTGGTTTTTATTCAATATTTTATAAACAAAATAATAATGCTTTTAGACGTCGTGTACAACTTCGATATAATGCAATTTATAAGACGATAAATTTTAATAAACTGCTTGAAATTTTACCTGCTTTCTTCTGTACTTCTTACTGTCTTCTTCTTTTGGATTCTCCACTCCTTTACACGTCATGGTCGAATTTTCGCAAAGTTTCTCTTTAAGAAAAAAGTCAATATCGTTGTTATGAAACCATAAATAATAAGAAAAATATAGGGCAAATCGTTAATACATGGCGCCTCCTCATACATTATCTTTGACATTAAATTATGTTTTACACATATAATATTGTTCCATTTATGTAATTAATATAATAAATCAGCATACCATCACTTTTATTAACGATAAATTATATTTAATGTCGTCTAACCGGATTAAATTATATTTTATAACGCAGCCGAAGTGGCAGGTTAAACTATTCATTCTATACACACACTTATCTATTATTAACTGTAAACTATCCTTTATTTTGTGGAATAATTTATAATTAATACTGTGTAATAAATACGATTCGGAAAAATTTGTTATAAGAATAAAATATAATACAGCTATTTTTAAATGAATTGTAAAACTTACTTAACATATCACCGAGTTTTGCCTCGGCGCCATATTTCTCTGCTAACTGAATAACCGTTTCTAATAGTTTTTCTTCTTTGGAGGATTTGTTTGTATCGGTTTTTCTATTTTTTCTTCCTTTCTTATTCGATAAATCACTTCTGGACGGCGGAGTGGTAGTTTCTTTCCAATCTTTGGCGATTGAAGGAAGAAATTGTGTTAGAAATGCGCTTTCGACTTCGGTTGACGAGCGATGAGTGGGATCGACTGGCATCGATGAGGGATAGAACACCAATTTACCATAAACTACTTCGGGTGAGGTATCTTCGTCCGAGATGCTATCTCTTTGCGAACGTATCAGCGAATCTTTCTTCCTCTTCACCATCTTCTCTTCGTACTCCTCGGATGATGCATCATCCGTTTTCGGCAAGTACGACTGATCGATATTTGCTCTCGGAAATTGCCGTAACAATTGGTTAAGTTGTAGTTCTAAAGTTGTTTCCTTATTCAAAGAAGAAAAACGAATAAAGTAAACGTTTTTAAATCAATAATCAATTTTAAAACGTGTTAACCTAAAAATTAAAACACGTGAAAACACGTAACAATTGTAGCAGACGAATTTTTTTTAAAATTCGTCTGCTACAATCTGCATGTAAAGTAATTATTATTATTATTATTATTATTATTTACATAAATAAAAACACAAAAATAAACAAGTTTAATTAGTTTCTAAAATGTTTTAATAATGACTAAATTCAAACAAAACTTCGTTCCGAAAGATGGCGTGGTTTGCGTGGTGTCATACAACCAACAAAACGCCCCCGCAGAAAAAGTTATTAACTTAATGAAAAATTCGTTTAAAATTAAATTTAAAATACATATATTTTTCTCTTTATATTATTTTATTAAAATCATATTTCCCCGATAATCTAATTAATTTAAGTGCCTCATTTAAAACCCAATTTGCCGTTTTAACTGTAAATTTGATGATGTAGAAGTTAATTGCGTGATTAATTATTATTTAATCGAATTAAGAGGAGAAACGAGGGTGAATTATGCTACTTAATGCATCATTTTATCGCTAATTAATTAATGATACGTACTTTTCTAACGTCATCTGCATGATTCACTTGTTGATTAATGTGTCTTGAGGAAACTGTTAACACAAGTAAAAAAAATTTTATAAAACGTTATTACTCATTTAAATAACGCGTATTAAATTATTAAAATTAATTCATAAAAAATATATATCATAATAAATTTCTCATACTGAAAGGGGAAGAAAAAACAAAAATTTATCTTCGCCATCTGTCAACACGGAACAGAACTAATTCTATTAGCAAAATTTGACAAAAAAAAAACAAAAAACTTTTGTTTAAATAAAAATAAAAATAAAGTAAAATGATATTATTTATTTATATTCATTTATAAATACTTTAAAAATGATTTAGAAGCATTTTGTTGACTTGGATGTCGTCTACCTCCGCTTATCGAACTGGACAGAAATGGCGCCGGTTTGTCGGACAATCAGACGAAATGGTGGGTCACATGACCATTGACAAAACACCAAAAAGAACTTTATTCGATGAAGTAGACGGTATCAGTGTCAAAGTGTTTTATTTATAATAAATTAAACAAGTAATTTCACTTCAAACTTTAAAGATTCCTTTTTTTAAAAAAAAAATTTCAAACGACCGTGTTCGTTTATACGTCATTAATGACATCACATTACGTACGGTCAGTGACGTGATTGCACGTAATAATAATGATAATAGTAAATCATATTAATATTTAGTAATGCTAATATAGTAACAACATCAGCGACATCTCGTTTATGCGTGTATATAATTTTTTTTTTTTCTAATTTTAAAATTATTCCGAGTAATTTATAAGACAAATTTACACAATAATCTACTCGAAAAGATGACAAATTACGATAGACGTAGAAGTTTAAACTGCTTAATCAACGTATCGGAGTGTAGAAAACATTTTTGTAACTACATCCTTAAAAATCATCCTGTTACCATGACAATAATCTGGCAGTCGGCCATATTTTCCCGCCTTCAAATTTTATATTTTTGGTAACGGTTTTTCTGTTCGTATATTTTGACGTAAATTACCACGTCCTCAGCGCGTCACGTGACCCCAGAGGCTATCATCCTCGGGTCAGGTGACCTTGTTCCATTTTTCGCGAATTTTTGCGTGAAACTGTGTATTTTCTCTCTCCTTTTCTCTTTTTCTCTCGTCGCACCTACCGAACGAAATAATTAAAAAATCCTCAACAAAACTAACTCGAAGAATTTTAAAGAAATATATGTATGTATGTATGTATTTCTGAAGAAGGGGGTGAAAGAAAAGTTTAAAAATCTTTCGAACCTGTCTTATACACAAACAATTTGAAACTTAATTTTTTAAATAATTACTTTTACCAGTGTATAAAAATATCAGAAAAAAATAGAGAATTTAAAGTATTTATTTAACATTTTAAACGCTTTTTTTCGGTACAGAACGAGAGAATTTATAGTAAAAAATACTCTAAAAGTAACTTTTTAGCAGTAAATTTCTAAGTTTTGCTGTTTAATGGACTTATAGTAACGTTAGTAACCTTCACTGCATGACACGAATGTCACGCAACGAAGCTTTACCTTCGACAGAATCACAAAGAGTAGGAAGAGGAGGAGGAGGAGAAAGAGAAAGAAGAGGAAGAAAAAGTTTATAATAGAAAAATATTCATACAAATTACTCCATTATATTATATATATAGTCTTTTTTATTATTTATTTGATATTTTATAGTGTTTATTTTTAAAAAATTTGACTTACCAAATTTATAAAACATCATCCACGTGAATAAAATAATAACAAGTTTCATCTTTTCACTTCTCAGATCCGTCACATCAACACAACATCCTCGTGCGATATCCCTCCTCCGCTTCTTCTGACGTCACCGGATGTTAAACATACATGCGCATTCCTTAACCAATCGTAAGTTGATTGTTGTGAGATTTAAAAATTTAAAATTTGATTCTAGTTATTAATAATAATAATAATTTTTTCGTATATTCTTCGCTGTTTAAAACAGAATAAAAAAATAAATAAATATTTTAAAATTTATTTAAATAAAAATTTAAAACATTTAGCGTTTTATTGAAATTTTAAACATTTTAAAATGTTTTTTTTCTTTCTTTCTTTCTTTTCGTGAAGAAAATAAGTTTTTAATTCGAAAATATATTTTTTTAAATAAAAAAATAAAGTAGAAAATTATTTAAATATAAAAAATCCATAAAAGTTATATTTAAAAGTTTTATATTTATTTAATTATGCGAAAATTTTTGAAATAAACTGCAATTTTCCGTGCTGCCATCTGTTATTAATGCGGGTAATTAATTGTATTCTAAAATTAGTCATGTTAATTAATTTAATATTTAAAAATAAACTTAAATAAATAATCGTATGTAAAAACGAATATATTTTTAAACGTTATAAATATTTAAATTCATTACCGTTACAGAATATAATAAAACTATGATACTCGCTTAAAGTTTGGCAGTTAATTTAAAATTTAAAATTTTGAATTCCGTCTGCCTATTGGTTGTTGTACAATTTTCGAATTTATATCTTTTTATTGGTTACTTTTATGCACATGTATTTTTCTATTGGTTGATTAAATATAGATTAATTTAAATCCAGGTTTAAATCAACCAATAGGTAAATATTAATTCTTTTTACTCGTTTCTATTGGCTCTTTCAATTAAATTCTTTTAAAACATTAAATTTAGTTTAAAATAATTTAGCATTTAATACAATATTTTACGATTATTATTATTATTATTATAACTGTATAGAATAATTAAAGAACTACAAATAGTTTAACTTAAGAAATATATTTTAAAAACATGGCGGCTGCATGTATGGCCAATCACGAAAGACATAAATATACAATACCATGTATATATGTAACTAGGTGAACAATAAAAATATTTTACTTATTCAGTTATTCATAATGACGAGGGACGTTATAGACAAGTGAATATTTACATATTTATAAAGTAAATTTCATATAGGATAAGAAGTCAATGGAATACTTCGATTGTTTGGCATATTTGTTTGTGTTTCTTCGTATGTTCGATCTAAACTATTTAGTGATAACGACACGTAGTTTTATATTTTATATTATTTAATTTTTTTTTGCCAAAATTTAAAAACTATAGAACAGAAATGAGTCATTTTGTAAACAAATTAGTTTAAAATTTAAGCCCTGTTACAGAAGGTCAGCAGAGTTATTTCACTCGAACATGATATTTAATGGGTCTGAAAAATATTTAAATTCTATTTATTATTTTAAAAATATAGTATAATTTCTAACGTTGTTTTATTTATTTATTAATGTACTGGAGACTTAAAAGATAAATGGTCCAATCTTCTTTCTGACAGTCTCATAGCAAGAAAAGCAAAGTAATCTCACTATATTCATAAATTTTTCAGCATAAAATCTATCAAGATATAGCTTTAGAGGAAACTGATACCATTGAAACATTATTCATATTTTTCACTTAGCCTACATGACAGTCTATTTCTACAACCCAATGCCAAAATATTAATTTTATCATAGACCAATTTAGGCCTTCATAATTTGAATTGATTAAATATACAGGGAGGCTCAAAAGTCATCAAACTGAGATTATATTAATTAAGTACACTTGGATAACTTCACTCTAAAGATCTAAAAAAAAAAATATTACTTAAATACAGGTACTCTACCAAAAAATATTAATTAATTCGTAGATCCTTGTCATCTTTAATATTATACATAAATTTATTTGTGCCCTGTGTGATGTAACAAATCTAACAATTTGTTACATCACACATGGAATTCTTGCTCTGCGTACAGTTCTGTTAATACCTAAGCCAGAAAGTCTATTTTTTTTTTTTTCAATTCTTAATTAAATTGTGAAGTGCATTACCCAGTTTTTAACCTTTAACTTCACCCTTAACTAGCTGCGTGTGCCCGGTGTTGCTCGGGCTTTCGAGGGAGTGGGAATTGGTATTGTGTTGGAAGAGGGCGATAAAGACAATGGTCTTAGTAAGTAAAATGTACATTTATTGACCTTATTATTTACAATGATAAAACAGCAAAACGTAAAGAAATTGCTCGAGCTTAAGTTAAGAGAGATGAGCTTTATGAATGGTTGGAATCCCACAGTATTTTTTCTAGTGTGTCGAAGAATATTCATACCAAATTTATTAAGGATACATTGAACAGTATAGATCCCTCTGCCTAACAAAAATACATATTTTGACATTTATACATATAGAGATGAACAATTTCTCAACATGAGAAGGACCATTAATAATCACTAAAGTTTATTTTTACACAATATATTAGCGAAAATTTGAATTTAAATACAGTTTTTGTATCCCTTTCCCCAGCATTTCACATACTCCTTTATGGTATATACAATGCCATTATAATGCTGAAAAAAGTTATAACATATTTGTTTTATCCTTACATTAATCTTTAAAATTTTAAGTAAAACATGAGATTTCTCTTAGTCTTTGAAGAAATGTTATCAACAGTTTGTGTATTAATAATTATTCTGAATAAGTCACGAGTATCCTCAAAAACAAAAAAAAAAAAACTTTCTTGTGAAGAGTGATAACAATTTCTTTTTATCTGTTTTTGGTTAGAAATAGAGAAAATATCTCAAAATTTATTTATTCGATCTCAGATAGGGTTGATAATATAAATGGAATATGCAAATATGGTAAACAGATGAGCAATAAAAGTGCTTTATGTATTCATTTATTCATACTTAAAACGTTATGGATTTGTAGTGTACTGTACATTGTATATGTTTATCAAGTGAAGTTCCTTGATAAAGTGGTATGATAGAAAAGATGGAATTCTAAACTTTTAGGTGTATGTAATAATATTTCACTACGTTTGATAGATTAATATCCGCTTGGTTGTGGATTTCTTATTATCAAGACGATTGTTTTCAATTCATTTCCGGTTTTGTTTCGCTTTTCGGGCCAAATTAGAACATGCCATTTGTCTTTGTTCTTATATCTCTGAAAAAGATAAGAAAATAAGGAAGAATCTTCATCTCTTTCTCTCTACCGAGTAGGAAAAGATGAGCAATACAAGCATGGAACATCGTACGAGTTTGTTGATAAATCTTTAATGATTGTATATGTAATTAATCTAAGACCCATCAAAAAGTTTTAGATATTTAACATTTATTATATAAATGAAGGATGAGATGCTCAACTTATCAAGATGATAAATTGTCGAGAAGAATTCATTCAAGAAGGAATGGGAAAAATACTTATGAAGGGATATTCTTTGAAGATTATGTGTTATTAGACTTAAGAATTGTAAAGTTGTAAGCTTAATTCTAAAAGAGCACAATGATTAAAAAAAAAAAGCATTTCGGCACATAATAGGCTACATACTACGGTAAATAAAGCTTGATAAATGTGTGAACAGCGTGTATGTCTTAGAAAACATTTTATTTAATGTAAATTTATCGTAAAAATCAATTAATCGACGACTGAGTACCGTCATCAACAACTCGTAATTGCCAAACATACACTTGATGGATGATGTGACTAAACTGACTAAAATTATTAGAAAGCAACAAGCTGTGGTAATATCTCTCGAAACTACTAAAATAAATCGTTGTTTATTATTAAAAATAGAAGAAAAATACAGTTAAAAATTTGTTGTAGAATAATTCTGTTTTTCGGATGCTTCCATTAAATACGTTAAAAATTACTGTAGCAGTTTGAAAGCTTGGATTCGAGTAAATACGAATCTAATTAATCTAGTAATTTTTAATTAATTAATGCATAACAGCCTAGTAATGTAGAAATTTCTTTCTTTCGATTGCTCTTCGTTCGTTTTCGTTTTTTTCCGTTTCTCGTTCTCGCGATTTTCGGTTCTTTTACCGTTTTTGTCGTTCGACGACAACGACAAACGGCAAAAACGGAAAATAAACTGTAAATTCCGCGAGTTCTGTTACTGTACTATTGTAAATTCTGATAAAAGTTTTTATTTTATACGCTAATCACATAGAAGAATTCACTAGATAACGTGTTAAATCACTGCAAATTTAGTCTATTGCTTTTGAGAAATACAGTTTTATTCTTCTTATCACATATAAAGAATTCCTGTAGTTCTACAAATGACTATACACGATAAAATATAAAATATGTCATACCTTGGAAAGCAATGTAGCTTATAAAGTCTGGTAATCTTTTCGGTTATCTTACAAATTAAAGAATTTCGGTGAATTTGTTGATTTTGATGTATAACGTCAGAATTTCGGTGAATTTGTTGATTTTGATGTAACTAACCGAGTTTGAGAGGGGAAGGATCATCGGGTTGAGAGAAGCTAGATGCAATCCGGACACAGCTGGCACCATTATTACGAACCCCTTTGTCTGTCCGTCCCATTTCGAGGCGCTCGGGTGAGGAACATTTGGTATTGCAGCAGCCATTACGTGTGCTGCCATTGACACCATCCACCGTTGCCTCCGTTTAGAGTGGTGTCGCTCCCGACGGGATTGGATCGCAACGGAATGGAACTGGGTCTACACCGACGAATCTAGATTCAGTTTGCGTACTGATGACTGCGATGTTCGTGTGTGGGAGGCCTCTTGGTGAACGCTGATACACGACAACTGGACGAAATAAAGAAAACAAAAAAAAAAAAAAACAAAAAAATGTAATTTTTCTATTGTTCGTCTCTTATTTTGTCGCCTAAATGTCCGGCACTCAGTTATCAGTAGCCCAGTTGACGGTGTTCCTAGTGAACGCCTCAATCCTGCCTACACACTGCCCCACACTGGTGTGATGGTCTGGGGTGCCATCACATAAGATAGCCAGTCACCTCTACTAGTGATTCAAGTAACAACGATAGCCCAGCGGTATGTTAATGACATCTTGCAGCATGTGTTCCCTCTCACGGCAGGGCTCCCAATAGCCATTTACCAACAGGACAATCGATCACACACAGCAAAGATGTCACAGGACTGCTTCCACCACATTGTCACACTTTCCTGGCCAAATTTTCGTTACATTTAAAACTTATCATTAAGTACTAATTATTGATAATGTATTCTCAATTGCATTTTAATATGTTATAAAAGAAAATCCATTCATTGTATGTCCAATATTTCCCGGACATATTCTTAAATATTTGAAAGTGTATGGGCTTTCTCCAGCTATTCTTTATCTTTTATACACTACTGTATTTATGTTTTAAATAAAATCTTGCAACGTTAATACAAATTGTCGAAAGTTTCCTAGTGTTATTATTTTGAAATGTTAAACTAAGAAATCAGAAACTATAAAAAAAAAAAAAAAAATGGAAGAATGTCTCTTTATAAACAGCTTTAATCAATTTTATATACGACTGGATACTGTATTTATTCCATTATTCTATAAAGAATTAAGTACCATCATTTTATCTGATAAATTTATTTTATTGAAACATGAACTTCTTCAATTTATAGAGCATCGTGATTTATCTGTACGATAATTCACTCTCAGTTTATAGAATAAACTATTAATCTTATAAAACTTAGTGTTAACGATCTATAACAATTCTTCTTAAAGAAAAATTGGTACAGTTGCATTCTAATAGAAGAATATTCATATATATCAATATATATATATATTTGAATAGTATATAATTTTGAAATATTTAAAATGGCTCATTAAACCTTTGAGTGCATTCGTTACAATTTCTATTACTACGTGAAATAACCGATTACTAAATCTGTTAAGCAATTAATACGAAAATATAAAAATATGTGCCTATTCAAAATGAAAGAAACTGTGACCAAAAGAGGGTATTTTTTTGCAGTAAACATCAAACATACTTCAATAACAAAACCACGCCCAATAGTTTAAGGGCAGGTTGCACACACCAGTTTTAATCTCAAGGTTAAACGACCTGTTTAAATTACAGAATTATCCTCGACGCATTGCACGAATGTAAATTCAAGTTAAACTCAATTAAAATAAGCAATAATTGTATAATTTGAAGTATTTTTGAATTTTTTTTTTTTTCATTTTCCTTTTAGGGTTCTAAAGAATTTTAATGGTTTGGTTTGATAGGATACGCCAACACAACACAGGGTAATCTGCCTTCTTAGAGGACTTTTTGGATTACAGTACTGGCCTGTCTTCCATCTTGTTTATGGTCTTATGGGCGGTCTGTTTCCGTTATTTCAGGTCCTGATCTTCATTATCCAACTGCTCACTTGTGGGTCTGGCCGAATTCACAATCGGCTTGATAAAAAAAGCTTTCTTAGTGCCTGCCCACAGGGAGGAAAGCGCTAAAAAAAATCTAGCAACGAGTTGCTTAGCTTTTCCAGCAACACTTAAAATTTTTGTGGCACTATCTGTTACGATATTTTATTAAAAAACACTTATAACACTTATAACACTTAAAAATTAATAACTATATTAAAAAAATTCCTGTCCATTAAAAAATAATAGCAAAACGAATTAACCAATATAGAAAGAGAAAAATAATTCATATTATTTTCAAGATTAACAAGTTTTTCAGGGCATTACCCTATGTAAGATAATTGGATAAAACTAACAATGAATAGGAGAAACGATGTGAAGTTTAAAGTACTTTAATAGCTTTAAATTTCGATAGTAGACGTGATATATTAATTTTCTTTGCTTTCGTTGCATTGCTATAGAAGTGATTGCAGCTTTTGACATCTTAACCACTAACAATAAGCTTAAAAAATCAAGAAAAATGTCTTCTAGACACCTTTATCGATCTTCTTAAAGTGTTCGACTGGAATTTTGTTCATTTATCTTTTTCAAAGTTCACTTTATTATTAGTTTATCTTGTTCATTTCCGCATGTTTTTAAATAAAAGAAAAGACTTCAGTGATTTACCAACACAATAATCCGTCTGAACATGCATCGATTCATTGTTTATATTTATACACCGTATAAAAAAATTATCAGCTTAAAAATATAGAAAAATGCCGAAATTAAAATTGATTTTACGACTAATATTTCTATTAAACGGGTCCACCAGTTGCCAAGTCCCTCCCCAACAAGATAGCCATGTGATAGCAATTTTCATGTATCAAATATTTAAATAGGGACTAACTGTAGTAGTGTCACAGTGTGGCAACACTTCTCACAGTAGTTAGTCTCTTGGACTGGCAGCACTGTTTCTCGCTGTATTTGAATTTGTAACAGTTGTGCGTTTTAAACAAGAATAAAACCTTCTGTTAAGGTAACGTCTTTGTCTCTTTATACTACACCAACTGCCCACAGAAAGAAATTTTGAATAATTATGATTAGGGGTTGTACATATATTATATCACCATTAATCCTGAAGGAGGGAAACTATAAACTAATGACAGGAAGAGAGGGGTGGTTACATGAAGACGGTATCATCACTACTCCACAATTTAATTTTTGTAGCGTACTTTCAATAATTTAACAAAGAACTTCAAAACCTTGGGCCTGAAAACACAAGGACATTAAGAGAAACACAAGGAAAGTGCCATACTTTGAAGGAATGTGCCATGTGACTACCGTGACAGTCTGCTTGAAGCATGCAGAAGATTCTCTGCACAAAACTGATTCTATCAAATATTTTATAGAGCCAGAATAACACAAATGGAAGAATTGAAATATTTTTTTGTGTCTTCTTAATATTGAGTTTTTGTCACAAGATGACAATGCAAGGTTGCAATAGGACTAACAACTTCCTTAATGACGCATATTGCCCATCTACTCAGCACTTAAAGAACTTGCAGATACTATTAATTATTAATACAATAAACTATTACAGAGTAGGGAAGATTGGAGTTGGTTGTTATTTTCACAAACAAGTGAAAAAGTTGTTACAAACACTATTAAAAATCATAGAAGAGAGCAGCAATGTCCCTTTCTTGCATACCTTACTTATTACGGGATCTTTTAACTAATTTACTTTTAAAATATCAATATATTTACTTCCCGGCTGTTAAAGGCAACAGAGGAAAAGTGTTGCAATCTGTCAAATTTTGGGCCTTTGGGTTTTTCGCATTTCTTGACCTCCCGTGATTCAAAAAACATTTTATAAAAAAGGGGAACGAAGTTCTGTATACGTATATACGTGCGTTGACCTGTATTTTGCTTTATATCTAGGAACCACTTCAATCAAAAATTTTGAAATTTGGCAGTAATACTTTTTTATGTGGGACATTGATGCTATTACAATTTGCAAGGGAAAGATAGAGGAGGTTAGTGGATCATATTATATTCAGACTTAATAAAAATTGTATTCGTTATTGGCATTTAAAATGTTTTTAAAAATCTCAGTTCTATCTCCAAAATAATCTGCTTTTTTAAATAATTAATAATATAATTTTTTCAATCTCATAATAAATAGCGCCACAAATAATTCTTCCTCGAATCTTGCAACTCAAATTTTATCCACTTTCGAAATTTGAAGACATTCTAAGTGAAATGAACTATGGTGGACTTTAATATTGTATATTATATTATTTTCATCCCATGGGCGCTAAGAAGGCTTTCTTATCAAGCTCATCGTGAGTTCAGCCAGGTTTACAATGGAGTAACCGGATGAAGAGGGTCGGGTTCTGAGATAACCGAGATGAATACCCGAAAATTTCTGCGGCTTTTCGACCCCCTCTGGATTTGTTACCAGAGCAGTAGGATGACACCTTAAACCAGTATTTTTCAACTTTTTGTAATAGTGACACTCCCAACTTGGTAACTTTTTCTTGATCCCCTACTTGTTTACATTCTTTAATACGTGTACAGTTAGTTTAAACCATATACAGTATTTTGAATAAAACGATTACAAAGATATTATAATTACTTATGAATATACAATAACTTTCAACACCTAAATTGAGGCCAATTTTCCATAGAAAGTCCATTCGAGATGCACCACTTGGCAGATCACCCAATTGTTGTGTCGCGTTATTTCATGAACCCAATCCACCGTTACAATTTATTTTTTTTAAGGGACATCTGATTATTTTGTAATTAAAATATCCATGTATTCGTTTTAAAAGCGCATATCTCAAGTAAATAATTGCTGCAGTTCATTAGTTGTTTTTTACAGATATAGAGGTAACTTAGTATTACTTCCTTATGGAAACATTGCTGTCCCATAAGGAGACAAACAAAGTCTTTCTGTATGTATTCATCCAATTTAATACTCATCCACTTTATACAAAGTGGCCCAAAAACGTTTTTGGCAACAATTCAGTAATTTGTGAGTGCTAGAGTCGTATTTTTGAATCAAACGATCTTTATAAAGTTTGTAAGTCATGGGGTATTCTAAATAAAACTGTAATTTAATTTTAACAGTGGTTAACTGACTCTGGCTACTCTACATTTTTGAATAATTTATAAATAGTGGCCACTTATTCTCATAGAATTAATAAATATGAAATAATATACGTGCCAACTTTGATTTATTTGCTTAGAATGAAATTTTGACGGGTAATAATCATAGAATTCAAAATAAAATTCAAATTATTCTTCATTCTTGTGTAAAATATTTTCAACAATGCTTTGTTTATTTTTATTTTTTCATTCTTTCCATCCCAAGGACACAAATAATTTTTTTTTTCATACCCATTCTGTTTGGAGGTCGAGCGACTAAGGTAGTTCTCCACCGCTCTGAGGAACCCGGAAAAATCCGAGGACTTTTTCGGGATTTGGTTCCGTTCGGATGCATCGGGACCATCCGGCCGCCCCATTTTTGGCCTGGCCGAATCCATAATTGGCTTGCTATAAACGTCTTCTTAATGCCCACATGAAGAAGAGTTAAAATAATCTACTTTGTTTTCATTACAGAGGGCCTGGCCGAACTCACCCTAGAAACTACTGAAGAAGGATGCGGCTCGGCATACAGGATAGAGCATCTGTAAAAAATTCCCGAGAATTTTAACCTCCTGAATTCGATCCTGGGTCTCCCAAAACCATGCGGCCACCACGTTGTTATCTATAATTTAATTATATATCAATAATATCTTACCTCAAATGTCTGAAACATATCATTTTTAATATTTTACAATAAAAAGTAATAATTTAATATTTCAATTTTCCGCTCCACTTTTTCTCTATAGCAACTTTTGAAATATCACTTTTATTAAAAAAAAAAATTGGCTTCTCTTCCATAACGAGAAAAATATCAAAGTATCACAGGCAAACAAATATTAAAATTTTGTATAATTTTTTCTATATATACTTTAATCTAGTTAATGAATGCCATACGAATTCTTCTTTATAAATTATTTATTGTTTGTTAAAACCGAAATTTCACCATTACCTTGAATTATTTACCATCTTGTGGTCATATATATTCATAAACCATTAAATACTATTGTTTTAAATTATACGGAACCTCTTCCCAGGCTCTCTCGGTATCCACAGGGTGGAAAGTAAAGAATGGAACTTTTATCGAAAAATTCCTTAAAATGTATTACACCAATCTCAAGGACACAATCTCTTCTTGTGCTTCAATTTTCCTTATTTCATACCCATAGGAAGTGTGTAAAATATCAAAAATTATACGCAAATCAGCATAAATATTCCTCCAAAAAATAGCATTTTTACGCATTAAATACCGTGCCACAATGAAGATTACAGTTTGATCTTTACTGTGGCACCTATGTAACGCTTTCAAACGAATACTAAAATGAGTAAATACATAGTTCAAGATGCCAATGTTGTTTCTAACAACTTCACCGTCTTATAGCTTTATAGGGGGGGGGACATAAACGAAGAACAACGACCCCTCAACCTATGTGAAAGTTCAATATTGCAAACACGAGAAATTATAGTAATTTTCGTATTTTCTTTCAAATTTTCAGATTACAATGGTTCTATTTTGTTACTCGACACCATTTTTTTCATATCTGTTGGTGTTGTTGACAACAAAATCTTGATAAACTTTCTCTCGTTGAAAAACGTGTGAATATGTCAAGGTCAAAGAAAGGCATCGATCGTTGAAGATACAGAGCAGAGCGGATGAGGAATGTTATAAAAAAAAAAAAAAAAAAAAAAAATGTCCGATCATAATTCATGTTATGTTCGCCGCAGACTTTTCGATTTTTAAATCAATTTATTAATTTAATTTTGATTATTTTCTGCCATTATAAAGAATGGCTTAAAATGGTAGTTGGTCGAACACTGATGGGCTACTAATTTTAAAAGGATAGAAGAGCATCCAAAATTTTAAAAATGGCTACCAAAAAATTCATTTGTATAATGAACCGACTAATTTCTGTAATGATTTACCTGAAATAAAAACTATTTTCGTCCGTCACTACTTAGTAACTCATTGCATCGATTTACATGCAATAACCCATCGTGAGTGCATGATTTAAAGCTTGATTTAATCAATTTGCTGGACACTACACACACAATATGTTTGAATACTGTATTATTTCCGTAATGTATGTTAATACAATACAAGCACGTGTAACCAAATCAAATTGCGTGATCTTTGTAAATAATGCAAAACATCGCATAGTGTC
Source organism: Centruroides vittatus (assembly GCF_030686945.1). Classification (NCBI taxonomy): domain Eukaryota; kingdom Metazoa; phylum Arthropoda; class Arachnida; order Scorpiones; family Buthidae; genus Centruroides; species Centruroides vittatus. Next base: position 42,833 of record NW_027122289.1, on the reverse strand, counting down.
ACAGCAACTTAACATATTTTGCATTGCATCATCTCAATTAATTATTCAATACGTAATTTTTGCAGTGTAATGAATATTTAAGCCATTTTCTATATAGAAATCAATCTTTAAAATTCCGTGTTCACCAGTGGCCGAGTGGACAGCACCATTGAACCCAATGGACGTGGGTTCGCACCTCACTAAACGTGCTGGCCATGTGGAGTTTTCTGGGTTTTCACGTGTCTAACACCTAAATTTCCCATAGATGATCTCCCAGTAGGCAGATTGCCTATCTGTTGCATTGACGTAGACCATTAAACCGAACCTTTAAAATTCAAAAATACTCAAAAAAATAGACTAATTATTGCTTACTATAACTGAGTTTTAACTTGAACTTCATAATAATTTGGGCCAGATTAATAAATTATTTTGGAAATAGGTTTCAGACCTACTTTTACGACCTTGCGCAGAGGTCAGAGAATAAAGAAACGAAAATCGGGTCACACACGGCTTGTTACAGAGTAACTTTCGCCCGAATCGGTTTATAGTCTACTATAAAAAGGTAAGTAATGAATATCTCATGAATATTTACATATTTATTCATGAATAATTTCATATTATTGTTATTAATTTAAGAGCCGAAATTTCACTATATCTTATCTCTAATTTTCTTAAGGCATTATATATATTTATATAATTAATTTTGACTAATTGTAAACGTGCACATTTCCTGCGCGTTATACACGAATTTTAAGCTTATTAGAGTGCAATTTTGCTACTGATTTACGTTTATAGCTATATAACCGCAGGTATGATGCAATTATTTTTGTACTTGACCTTTACAGGGTTTTTTTTTTTACAAGAGTGGCCTGATTTTTTGGTTAGTGAACAGGTGTTGAAGATTCAAAACTTCGTTTCTTAAACATACACACTGTTTTTTAAGCAAAGAACAATGCTAGTCTAAGTGATAAACTGATATCTAAAGCCTTGTACCAGTTAGAATTAGCATGAAATGTGCAAGAGAGCATCTGCAAACTGTTTGCAAGGGAACTTTTCATGATCATCACCATGAAAATTTCATTTTAAAATCTTTTTGAATATTGTAGATGGGTTCACAACTGATGCTCAAGATGAACATCAGATGAACTGGCCTACTTATCATTCACAAGAAAATGCTTAAAACCTCTCAAATTTATAAAGAAATATTTGTTATTTTTAAACTGATTAAGTAGAGAAAAAACAATTTAATTAATTTTTCTAATCACTTAAGTTATTGTTAAAAATGGACTGAAAAATCTGTCTAAATATTGTAAACAGACCCATGAAATGATACCCCCGTAGTAGGACTGGATAACCTCATGATGGGCTTTTTACAGGGGTCAGTCAATGAGGAATAGGCCACCTATATCTAAGCCAGACTACTCACAGATATTTAGAAGAATCTGGGATGCCAGATCCTTACAAATTAACCGTCTCGACTATCTTGTAGATGATAAGTTTGAAGAAACCAGCATAGAATTTGATGAAAATTTGATTAAATAATTACTTAAAAATACATTTGCAAGATTAGGAAAGTTACAAAGTATCAAAGTATTCCAACATCACACTAAAATTTTCATATTAAGAAATGTATAAAAGCCATATTTACCTTGAATCATGATTCACTGCTTCTCCAATTAAGAGGAAATGATACAACATATTTAAAAAGAGGATGATACAACATATCTAAAAATGATCCAAGTGTTATTTCAAAGGGGACTGAATAGGATCTAAAATTTAATGGCATAAGTGGCAAAGAAAAATCCAGCACCTAAAGAGAGAGACTTGCACTGTATCACTCATTATGTAAATGAATGTCTGAGCACTGTTGAGACAGGATGTATCAGGAACTAGTAGCATACTTTTGTACTATTTTATTTGAGTGTCAGGCCATCACATAACAATAATTGCCAATATTATTATATGTACTTCAGAAAACAATTATTTAACATTATGTTTACTTTAATCGAAATTTCTGCCGACTGGTAGTAGGTTGACACTGGTCTGTGGCGTGATACATTATTTAAATTATCTTAGTTTCATTAAATAGTCACAATTCAAGATCTTCACAGACAACTTCATTTATTATAATTTCACTGAGGAGGTTAAGATATTTGCAAACTGAAGGATTTATGTTTGAGTCTGGAACCTATCCTCAGGAATTTTTCAGGAGCGACCTAGTCTAGATTTGCTAGATGCTGTTTTTTTATCATCCAGCTGTTCCACAACGGAATGATGAACATGGAAAAAGATTCTCTTAGGGTGCGACTATGCAGATCCGAGCGAGCGAGAATATGTGGCGAGAAGAGGTGAGGCGCGATAAATATCAAAACCTGTCAGATATGTGCGAAAACCAGAAATTCGCTCTCGCCAGCGTTATTTCTCGCTTCTTGCTTGTGCATGGTTTTTCTTTGCAAAAACTAAATCGCTCGCTGTAAATTCGCATCGGCATAGTCGCACCCTTAGTGCTTTTTCAGGATCATTACTTAATTTTAATATTAAAGTAGAGTGGAAAAACAATTTTATTCAAATTTTGATGATACAGAACTTAAATTTTTAGATTTATTTTCTAACATTTGAAAATGTAATTACTAAATAAATATATTTATATTTTTCTAGTGATGTCTTGGCATAAACCAGAAATTGTTGACATAAATGAAATTAACATAGAAGCGCAGCAATCCCCTATAAAAGTCAACATCATCATTGAATATGTAGACGAAGAGAATAACGAAGAAGAAAGAATGGAAGTGGAAGAATGTGTTTGTAAGTTGTTATCATCAAATGCTTTAGTCTTTTTAAACCGTACATTTCAGAAAAATGATTTGAAAATTATCATTTGTAGATGAAAAATCCGATTTTGTGAATACAGTTATGGTATGTACAATTAAAACTTCTAAATAATAATATATAAATGAATTCAAAATTTAATTATTTAATGGCTTTATATAGAAAACAGCACATATAAGGAAGAAGGAGTTTTTGAAACTACTAGATGAATATTCCGAACTTGTGAAAGAAATTCAGAGAGCAGAAAGGAAATTAATGAATGAAAAATTTTCATTTTAATATTGTTTTTTTGTACATCATTTAATCAATTTTGTAAGGTTTGTGATATGTATACAACTTCTGGAATAAATGCTGCAAGCCCTCACTTTACAAGTGGTATAAATTTTCTATTACGATTATACAAAATGTCATATTATATTGCCGGCTACCTCTATATACAATTTTACAAGGTCTTCCAAAATGGATGTAACCATTTTAAATTACTGTAATTATGTTAATTATTATTCAAGAAGTATGCGAGTGTGCATTAATTGACAGATTAACTGTTCGAGTTTCATTTCCCATCTGCATTCAAATGACTTTTCATCTACTACCTCTAGGAAGCACCATAAATGAAAATGGTGACTCGTGGAGACACCATTTGCATCCTGCAGTTTGCAAAGTCAGAATCGCTCATCATTGTGCAGCACGAGTAATCTGTAGGAGCTGTAGAATTGTGGCTGCTGCGGAAGGATATGCTGTAACAAGCATAAAGAATTTGAATATTAGTCAGATGTGCTGTGCGACATGAGATGCACGTATTGAGAAATAATAATGGACAAATGTGAAAGTTGGACAGTTTTTCAATGTTTTAATGTATGTTACAAGCTTCTTGGATAATAACTAACATAATTTAAAAAGGTAGTATTGTTTTTTGGAGGTACCTGTATAGTTAAAACTGTATTTCCAAGGACGTAAGATTCATTTATAACACTGAGCATATGGAAAATAGGACAGTTTGCTTAATGATAGTTGTCCGGAAACCAGTTAGGATATAATGACAGGACTCTATTGCATAAGCTAATGATGTTGCTGATTACTAAGGAAGTGTAATGAAAATTTGCTATCTGTTAATTACTTTTATCTCGATATATGGTGTAATATCTACAGACTAATTTGAGAAATTTATGTCATATCTGTTTTCAATTTTCTAAATTTCAACATGATACATAAACTCATATAACCATATTCTGAAACTTTGCCCTACAAACATTAATATAAATACAGTTAATATATATTATAATAAAAATTTGTAGTGTTTCAGTTTTGAGTTCATTACTGTGTAAATAATTTATATTAAAAAATATTATAATATAGAAATTGGGATTTGACACCATCCTTTGGAAAAATAAATGAAAAGAGATGAGATACAGCTTGAGCGAAAAACTACTGCTTTAATTTTTCTTCTTCTATCCTTCATTTTTTAAAGAGATGACATACAACCTGCCTTTTTATATTATTAATATCATATCTGTATTTGTATCATAATATCATATCATGCGATGTACTTATAATCTTCACTATTATATACATAATAATAACAGATAAATGAAGCAAATCAAATCTTTACATACTTATGCTTGTTGGTCAGAATCACCAGATCTAAATCCAATTTCTGTTGTAGCGCATAACCTAATGATTTTGCAGAGAATGCAGGGATCTACAGATCTGGGTTCTACAGCCAGTAATTCACCCAGAAATCTATAAATGTTTTTCATAGTTTTTTATTCTATCATATTGTCTTGTTTTGCATCCTCATCAATAAATTTACAATTATCATAACACAGCAAAAGATATCCCAAATAGATTAAATACCATGTCAATAAAATTTTAATCATGGATAAGGTTCTCATTCCATATACAATTGTTGACCACACCACAATTTTGTATGTTAAAACGTAAAAGTTAAGTATATAAAACTGTGGTGAGACCAGCAATCATGTATAGCACAGAAGTCTTTAAAAACAACTAACATGAACAGGAAAATTGCAGAAATGAAAATACTTTGATGGTTGTATGAAGTTATGACTAAATTAGAAATGAATATGTTACAGTCAAAACATGTTTTAACTAGTTGAAACTAGTTTTAACTCAAATTCATTTTTGACTAGCAGTAAATTCTAGTTTTAACTAGACAAAACGGGTTTTAACAAAGACATCCAGTATAAACTAGTTAAAACGCATCCTAACTAAAAACTGGTTTTGACTGCAACATATAGAGTGATTCGGGGTAAGATGGTAAGCGGGGGAAGATGCCTACTTTTTGATATTTTCAAACGGTGATATCAGATATTGTCATGTGTTTGTATGATGAATCGTTGGGCCAATATTGAGTGCGGAAAGCTGTAGTTGGCTACCATTGTCTCATTTTCTACATCTGAGAAAAATAAAAGCAAGATAAGAACGAAGTTTTTGTTGCAAAATATTTCTAGAATCATTTTAAAACTAAAAGTTAAAATAGAATTTATTAAAAATTGCAGAATTAATGTGTGATGTAGTTAAGGTTCTAAAGTTTCCATTGTGAGCTACCGCCGATCCTGATCAGACATGCTAGAACACGTGACTCCACTAGGCATCTTACCCCAACAAATGGGAAAGATGCCACATTTTTCTTGGGGTAACATGCCTATTTTTTGTTAATTGAATTCCAATATGCTTATTTTTAATAAATTTTTGTTTTCTTGTTTTATTGCAGGATATGCATAGAAATTATATAAGGACTTTTCAAAAAGGTTTTTGGACTGAAAAAAAGCTTTCAGCTAGCTGTAAAGCACGTTAGAATGGGCAGAAACTTAACAATACTCGTACTGTGCTGTTATACTTACTATGAAGTACATTGTACTACATATGCAATAAATTAAATTTGGTTAAGATATTTGAAAATTAATTTTATGCAATTATATTTGTTATCTTACCCAAACGGCATTTGGCATCTCACCCGGATACTTGGGGTGAGATGCCTAAAATGCCAGACAGTAAAAAAGCCGTCATTGCAAACACAATATACAATTATTTTTCATATACTCCAAAGTTTTATTTGAAAGACATGCTCAAGAATATGAAATTTTCGTTAGAGGCCTCCAAAATCCAAGTTATTGCTATAATTTCCTTCATAAGCAAAATGTTAGGCATCTTTCCCTGAATCACTACACATAACTTTATTTATTTCCCCCAAACATATTTATGTAGCTAAAATTAGTTTTAACTAATGTTAAAAGTTAAAACTAGTTTTATCTAAAATCAAAACATGTACAGCAGTAAATTAACTAGACAAAACAGGTTTTGTCTAGTTAAAACTAGAATTTACTGCTAGTCAAAAATGAATTTGAGTTAAAACTAGTTTTAACTAGACAAAACGGGTTTTAACAAAGACGTCCAGTATAAACTAGTTCCAACTAGTTAAAATGCGTTCTAACTAAAAACGGGTTTTGACCGTAACAAATATATAAGAGAGACTTGCCTAGAAAAAGTCAAAAAGCAAAAATGAAACGTTTCAGGCATATAGAAAAACAAACACTATGTGAGAAGGAAGGTTATAGCAAAGGAAACAAACAGGATTGACAAGAAAAGAGAAGAGAAATTCTCAAGAAAAATTGAAGAAATATGGTGTATAAAGATGCCAGAGAAAAGCAACTAAAGGAAGAATGAATAAAAGATGAATCACTGTGGCTAAAGTAGCCTCATTAAAAGCAGCAATTCCTAATAAAAACAGGCTAAGCTAAGCAAAAAAGAAGAAAAGCAACATTAAGGGTACAACTATGCAGACGCCAATTTAGAGTGAGCGAGAGGTTGCAAGCGATTTAGTTTTTGCAAAAGAAAACCACACACAAGCAAGAAGCAAGAAATAACCCTGGCGGGAGTGAATTTCTGGTTCTCGCACATATCTGACAAGGTTTTGATATTTATCATGTCTCGCCTCTTCTCGCCACATATTCTTGCTCACTCAGAAAATTTGCTCACTTGCGTCTGCATAGTCGCACCCTAAGTGTTTTTAAGATTTATTACTAATTAGAAAAACAAATATTCAAAATCATAATTTTAACCACAAGTGTCCTCCTCCCATTTTGCCATTCCATTAACGCTTCAAGACAAATTTACAACCATAGAAACACAAGCGCATGTTTAAAAACCTGACTAAAATCTGATAAATTCTCTCCTTATTAATTGTAACATAAACACATGCAAGATGTTTTATCCGAATTCTTCAATATATTAGAAAGTTTAATAAGTATAAATAAAATTTTAAAATTTATAACAGGATTCATTTTTTTACAGTCTATTGCCATTGTTATTTATTAAATATTACCACTCATTACTTTTTATTCTATATTTGTTTCTAAGTCACATGTTTCATCCTGGTGCTTTTTCGATAATTCATCAGAAAATAAGTCTTTAAACAACCCATCGTTATAACCCGGTAGTGATATAAATATGTTGAAAATATCCAGAATTTGTTCCGGAGTAACATCACCAAATCTTGTATATACAGCTAGACCATATTTTATGAAATGTGGCCCGCAATCAGGGATAAGTCTCCTGTAGAATAAATATTGTTATAAGTATACATATTTATAAAATATGGAAGCAAATGCGAAAATAAACTTACTCTAACGCAGGAAGTATTAACGACTTTCTCACCGAAAGATTAAGTCTGACAAAATAAATAAATTCGGCAAGCTTCTGTAATGTCATGTTGTCATTAAACACATCTTTTTTAGGTATTATCTTGATAAAATATAGATTTGAATCATCATAAAATGCCTGAAAACAACAATAAATCTAGTTTAAACAATATAAAAATTAGAAAAACTAATCATATAATATATTATACTTTTAATATGTTCCAGTGTAAAAGATCCAATATTCAATATTAGATATAAAAAAAAACTCTATAACCGATTTTTTAATTAATTACAACCGGATTATCTGCCCAATTAAAAAGCTAATTTAACAAGTAGATATTAAGTTTAATAGCTAATTATGAAATTAGCTATTAAACCTATTATGGGTAAGAGTCATGTGTAACTGGTATAACTGAGCTGATCATGTAGCCTATAATGTGCTGGTGCCTCATACTAATTAATACTAATAAACTTATTTTCTTAACTTGTAATAGAATTTTTAAATATAGTTTACATTAAGCAATGATTTTAGCAACGTGATGATTCAACTATATATTATTTATATACGAGAGGGTTTCAATAAGTAACGCCTTTTATTTTTTTAAGCAAAAGTGTTAATGCATATGGAAAATACAGAATATACGAAATGAAATATGTGGATTAGGCTACTTCTTGACATAAGAACCATTCAGGTTCAAGCACTTGTCCCAGCAGTTTCCCTGCTTGAAAATGCCTGTGCTGTAGAATGCTGTTTCCTGGCCATACAACAATCTGTGAACAGCCAATTTAACCTCCTCATTGGAATGGAACTTCTCTCTAGCCAGGAATTTTCTTCAAAGGACCAAACGGGACATCAAGCAATTTTTCCGATAGCATCTTCAAGCGAATGTGGTGGTTACTTTGAATCGTTCAATCAACAGCAGTGACAGTTTGAGGTGAAGCTGCACTTACTGGACGACCTGACCTGTGCTTATCAATTACAGATTGACAACCATTTTTAAACATTCACACCATTGATGGATGTTTGAATTGTCCATGCAATCATCACCATACACTTTCTGCATTTTTGCATGAATTTGTTCGCATTTCTTGCCCCTTGCCCATAGAAAACGAATAATGCTTCGGTGCTCTTTTCTTTCCATTTGTCAGAAATATCTGACAGGCAACACAATCGTTCCTATTGTGCAATAGTGTTGCCAGAAATTCAAACTTCATTTACTATATTCACGTTTTTGTGTACACATTAAAATGTTTGTTTAATAATATAAAAGGCATTACTTATTGAAACACCTTCATAATTTCTTACTCATTGATGAAAATCTGTGGTTCTGACCCAGACTCAAACCAATCTTTCAGAGCAACAGGCTGGTGCTTTCATTGACTTGGCCACCTGATCAGTGTTGTGGAGTCAGAGTTGTCAGAGTTGGTTGTTTTAAGACAAAGTCAGAGTCGGTAAAATTTTTCTGATTCCAGTGACTCTGACCTTGCAAATGTGAAATGTAAAAATATCTTTTAATTAGTAAGTAAAGAAATTTCTTAAAAAACAGACACTGATAAATTTAGATATCAAAAAGATATTTATCTACAAAGGCCATTTCACACCAAATTTTCATACATATTGCACACAATGTGCTCTATACTTTAAATTAATAGAAGCTATTTTCTTGCACATTAACCGTCAGTACAAAATTAACTATTCCCATAGTAGTCGGAGCAAGAGAAACTATTTTAAAGGCCAATTTATTGTGTCATTCATCAAACCATTACTTTTACATTTTATTGTATTTCATTTGTTTTCATTAAAATAATTAAATTTAAATCAATTTTTTATAATTAACTAACTAAACTGGAATTCTTTTGGCTAATTAAGATGTAGTATGTTTCTTTATGTACTCGAAATAAAACCTTGGAAAACTTTACAAATACTATTTTATTTTATACAAGAGACTTCAGCATCTTTGGGTTTTGGCATCCACAAAAAGTCTTGGAAACAATCCCCACAGATACTAAAAGACGATTATATATTTAAAAAGCCTTTGTGACAAGAAATGAAGACTGCCATACGATCCAATTTTCTAAGCAATAAATTAATGATAAGCAAGAGACCAGAAAATTAACATGTGGGCATTAAACTTTGTACAAATATCACTATAAATACATTGGTATAAATACATCAGATAGCTAATTAGAAAAGCCTTTCTGTCCTTAAAATTATTATTATTTAAAGTCGTCTATGTGGACGTTATTTATTAATAGGACCTTGTACTGGTGTATAGGCACAGTAATGAGAGCTAATTCAGTAAAAATTTCTTTATTTTATCACCTGTAGTAGCAATATCCGCAAATGTGTTTTTCCAAATATATTCTCTTAAACAGGAATTTATTAACAGCATTAAAAAACTTGATTAGGTGATAGAGAGCACGAATTAAGTTTACACGAAGCAGCAAAACTTAAATTATGCAGATAAAATATTTTGAAAAAGTACTTAATTTGCATAATATCTTTAAATCTTCGGTAATAAAGGTTTCTTACCCTTATCATAGGAGGTTAGATTTGGAAATTTATTACCGAAGATTTAAAGATATTATGCAAATTAAGTACTTTTTCAAAATATTTTATCTGCATAATTTAAGTTTTGCTGCTTCGTGTAAACTTAATTCGTGCTCTCTATCACCTAATCAAGTTTTTTAATGCTGTTAATAAATTCCTGTTTAAGAGAATATATTTGGAAAAACACATTTGCGGATATTGCTACTACAGGTGATAAAATAAAGAAATTTTTACTGAATTAGCTCTCATTACTGTGCCTATACACCAGTACAAGATCCTATTAATAAATAACGTCCACGTAGACGACTTTAAATAACATCAGATAGCTCTTTAAGGCTACACATAGGCAAAAGCAACCAGTTCCGTTCTACAATTACACGGAGGAGCACATTCCTGCGTGGATTCTCAAGATTATACAAAGGGGACCTAAGTATATCCCCCACTGCGTGATACCGGTGCCTCAGATGCGGTCTTGGTGATCCTAGCGGTGCTCAAGAACTGTCAAGGTGCCACCAAATTCCCAAGTATGGAGCTTTCCATCATTTCAACACTCACTTCTCAAAAGCATTCCATGAGTGACAACAGTATCTTTGTGAACAGCCACTTTGTAAGGCGGTACTTGGAGACAACCAATGTATTTATGGCGATATTTGTATGAAGTTTAACGCCCACATGTTAATTTTCTGGTCTCTTGCTTATCCAATGGTCCGCATGAAGTCCAACCATCGTTACAGTTAATAAATTAATGTTTAAAAATATTCATAAATTATATTTCTATATTTCTAATTCAAAATATTTTATAATGATAATAATAATAATAATAATAATAATGTTACCCTTTTCCTTTTCTTATTTTTGAAAATAGTGAAAAAATGTTCTTTTGGTATCTAAAAAATCAAGAAAAAATGACTTTTAATTAAAAAACCAAATAAAATTTATGTATATTATTATAAATTTTAAATACTTTTTTGATTTTGCTGTATGTGTATTATATTCCAGTTAGAAAATAACACAGAACATATTCTAAACAAGAAAAAAGAACCTCCAATTCTTCTTGAAAAATATTTGGAAGTTGTCGTTATATAGAACCAAACTGGCCAAACTGGCTTTTAAGCTGCAAGTGGCTCTTCTAAACCTTAACTATGGCTCTTGTATAGCCTACTTATACAGATCTTTTTATAAACTTAACTTTATATATACAATATTGTTCTAATAGAGAATGCAGATCTCAATATTTCTGATAAGCAATATATGGCACCTATTGTAAGGTGTCCTAAGGTATAAACATACCTTAGGATATCTTATAATAGTTATATTAAAGCCAAACAGAACCAAACTATTGTCGTAACGTATCAGGCTATTTTTCTGCTACTATTAATAATTAAATTAAGTTAGAATTAAATTCAACAATTTAGAATAATTTGGAAGTAAGAACAACCCACACCAGGATGCAAACCTGCAACTTCTATTTATTGCGTAGATGTGTTATCAGGTTTGTCGCCTGGAGTTTTGTCCGGTCTTACTTCCAGACCTGTTAATTTGAGGGAGATCACTTGCTGTATAACTGGGAATGACTTTGTACCAAAATATATCCCAAGATAATTCAGCATTTTAATGATTTTATTTGTAGTATGTGTCAGAATTGATTGTTTATACATGTATAAAATATATTATATTAATTGTAAGCACTTTTTTGCTATGGAAAATATTTAACAACAGATAAAAATCAGTTTTTAAATCAAATTTAAACTTCTTTCTTTAGAATGGTAAATTTTTATAGCTCAAACACACACAAACTCTTAATGATTCAAGATGATACGTTTATAGCTCGAAAGCATAGATTTCTACAAGTTTATGTTCCAAGAACAATTTGAATTGGATTTGTATTTGAAGAACTGCTTAACGAGAATGTCATATAAACAAAAGTGTTTTAAACTTTGTTTCTGAATTGTTAGCAGAAATATTGCAAGGAGAAAAAGAAGGTGTATGTTTCCAGTAGAATAGTTTCAGTTTATTAAAACTAAAACATCGATTGCCAAAAATACACTGGGTGAAAGTACTTAGATAGACATACAAATCACCAAAAATCAAAAAATAAAAGAAATTTAATGTAAAAACAAACATTTTCCACTGTTTCGAACAGTCATCTTCAAATTTCTAAAATTGAACAGAATAGAACAGGGGTGGCCAACAAGTCGATCGCGATCGCCGAGCCAATTTTGACCAATCGCTCACAATGTCTTGACTTAATGTATTATATTTGTAACCGAACGCAACAGTATGCATGCAGTTATGACTCGACTCATAGGCAGTGCACTTCGTACTGAAACATAGTGTATAAACACACCGTATGTTTCTATATTCAACGGTTGACTCAACGATGAGAAGAAAACGTTTCTAAACAGACTGTTGAGTTCTCCGTTGAAACTAGTGACGTCAGTGCTGTTTCACCGTTGAGCTCAACAGTCTCAATGACCTGAAAGACCATTGAGTATTCAACGAACTAACATGGTGGCTTCCACAAAAAAGTAAATTTTGCTTATAGAAACTATTCATTCGCTCTTGCTGTGGATGCTGTAATAGCAGACAGATTAATGAATGATCTGTATATAATAAAACATGTGATTGCACAATTACATTGGATAATTTGGTCAATATTGAAATATTAAGATTTTTTCATTTGTCCAAAATTGATTATGATCGATATTTGGCCCTCTAAGTCTTCCTAATGATATAAATATTCCAGAAATTAATTAAAATTATTAAAGAAAGACTCAGTATACTAGAAAATGATACAGATAAGGGTTCATTTGAATAAAAGGATTTATTCAAATACTGGTTAAGAGAGTTACTTTAATTATTTAGCAAAAAAGTCACAATTGTTGCCTTCTCCTTAATTAAGTCGACCGTCATAAAAAGTGCCCTTTCAACGAAAACATTTATTTTTTCTACAAAACTTGACATCAGATCGTTCAACAGAGGGACTCAACGGAGAATTCACCGTTGAGTCAACCGTTGAATATAGAAACGTAAGGATAATATGTATTTCACATCTCCCCTCCCCACTTAGACTATACCTATGACAACAAGTCGATCACGACACATTTTCAAGATAAAAAGTAGATCTTATGTACACAAAAGTTGGCCACCCATGGAATAGAATACATATTTCATTCTATTTTAAATATGTATTCTATTTGATTTTAAAAACCTAAAGATGGCCATTCAAAAAAAAAAAAAAAAATATAGAAAATGTTTGTTTTTATATTAAATTTCTTGTTCTTTGCTGGTTTTTGATTTGTGTGTTAATCTTAAAACTAAAATTAAAGCTATAAGAATATAGGCTGGCCATAATTAAAGTTTCTTTTTCAGAGCAATCTGTAACTGTAATCAATAAGAGAATTGACACCAAACTTTGTATACAGACAATGCAAAGGACACAGAATAGGATTTTGCAAAAAAAAATTAAGTTCAAAAACTTCTGCTAGTGAACACTTTCACATATATGGTTCAGAGTATAGTTTATCTTGGAAATGTTGCAATTTTAGCAACTTAAAGATTTACACTACATGTATAAAACATCACTGGAGACAGTTCTGATAAGCTATGAACACATCCTATGTTCGTCGGCTTCAAACTTCATCACAAGCTATGTTCATCACCTTTAAATTTTACACCTAAACAATGGGCATACACTGAACAACGTTAATTACATCGGCAAACAGCTTCTACAGAAGGTACAGAACATCCCTTAAGGAACTAATAGATGCATTTTTGTACTTTTATTTGGTGTATTTTACTGTAACATACTTCCTAACAAAATTTTTGAACTAAATTTTACTTTGCAAAATCCTTTTCCACATCCTTTGCATAGTATGTATATAAATATTCGGTGTCAGTCTGCTTATTGGTTACAGCTACAGACTGCTCTGAATAAGTAAACTTTAATTACAGCCACCTGCATAATACTTAAAACTGAAACTGAAGAACACGATTGAAACATTGTTATTTCTCAGGTATTGAAATAAAAAAATAGATTTCAAGGTTCTTATTTTCCATATAAATACAGTGAACTCCCATATGACATGCTCTCCTATAATGCAAATTCATATAACATGATGAATATGTTGCAACTAGTACTCAATTAAGAGTTAGATGTTTGTATATACATATATATATATATATATAATATATACATATATATATATTGCTTAAGCTCATTGCAAATCCACAATATACATTTTATTAATTATTAATAGATTCAATTTCTATTAAAGTATTCTTAAAAAACAACGAGCATTTAAAACTTACCTTTTCTATTAATTCAATGTCAAAAAACAACTGATATAGCACTGAAACTTGGCGATACTTCAAAAAATTATCCTTTGGTCCAGCAATCATATACTGTAATAATATTTTTAAAATTAAATTATAGTTTATTTTAAGTATGAAAAAATATTAAACGTGTTACATACTGCATATTCTTTTCCTGATACAAACATTAAAAACTCAACTCTTCCCAATCTGTATATAGAATTTTCACATTCCAGAGAATAAATCATTCTTCTCAAAAAGTAATTTTTATCAAATGGCAGAATTAAAAACATTTTTAATGGAGATTCTGAAAAAACAAATTTAAAAGCTTTTGCTTTAACAGAATGGATATACACGGTCTTCCAAAACAAATTCTACCATTTTAAATGACTGTAATTATGTTAATTATTATCCGAGACATATGAGATGTATACCAATCAATAGAGTTACTATCCAAGTTTCATCTCCCATTCGCATTTGAACACTTTTGTTTACTGTCTCTAGGAAGCTTCTCGTAAACAAAATGTAAAAAGAATTTAAGTGTAGCCGATGTGTGCCGTACAACACAAGGAGCATGCACTGAGAAATTTTAATGGGTAAATGTGAAACTTGGAATGTTTTCCAATGCCATTATGATGTTTTCAAATAATAATATTTTAAACTGTAGCATTCTTTTTGAAAGACCCTGTATATAGATATTTATATAAACATAAAACGCTACTTTGATTAAAACACCGTTGCTTTCATTTAAAGTAATGCTGGAAAAATGCACAAGTTGTTGCCCTACATTTTGCAGAATAGAAAATTTAAAGCAATATATTGCACTATTGACATATTGCTACATGCCTTTAGGAATAAATGAATTTTTAAAAAATAATGTTTATACATAAGTCTGATCATATTTCTTCTCATCTGTGAGTGAAAAAATTAATTTATGCCATATAAAACCTATTTTTGAAGTCATTATTTCATATCAGTTTTGTTTTCTTTTTTCAAAAGTATAGTATGAACAATAATATACAGGGTGGGCCAGCGAAAACGAAACGGCAGAGTGTTCGTGTTCGTCCAAGCAAAGCGCTTGGACAGGTCGATCTTTTGCTCGAGGGGACATCTTTTGCAATAAAGTTTTTGCGATTCTGAATACAAAAGACAACAAAAAATTTTAAAAACTCATTTATTTTGTATTAACTAAACAAACATTTATTTCGAAAAAAATGTTTGTTTAGTTAATATTCAGAATCGCAAAAACTTTATTGCAAAAGATGTCCCCTCGAGAGTAAAATCGACCTGTCCGAGCGCTTTGCTTGGACGAACACGAACACTCTGCCGTTTCGTTTTCGCTGGCCCACCCTGTATATTTCACTCAATAGGAACAACCAAATGGCTGAGATGATTAAGACATCAATCTGATTAAATCCAGATTGTAAAAAACCTTAAGAATATTTTGGGGTAGTGTGACCGGACATCTCAAGAATCCTCTTTCACCACTCAATCAGTGAACCCGGTTGAACTTATGATGAACAGGAAAAAGATACCTCTTAATGCCCAAAGGCAGAGTCAATAACATCATCTCAACAGAAAAAGATCAGAACAGTTAACTGATTTGAGAATTCAAACCAAACATTATATGAAGAAACATATTTTATACCCTAAAAACATTTCAGAAATGACTAAGTAATCATTTCTCAGCTTTCCTTTCTAGGGTCGATCTTGATGTTTTTCTTACTGTAATAGTCTTGATAAATCTATAATCTACTCCTGAAAACTCGGAACCCAAATTATTTGAAATTTATATAAAACACGGAAATAAATTAGTTTTATAAAAATTATTTTAAAACAAACCTTCATTCCATTTCCTAATTTTTGCACCTTCTATGATTTGTGACAGGTTATTCTCACTCTCGCTATCTTCGGGTATCTTAAACATCCGATAGAAATCTTTATTAATTAACTGTACTTTACCAGGATAAAGCTCAGATAATTCCTACAGAAAAAAAAAAAGTTATTAAATTTTAAAGTAATAATGTTTAATGAAAGAGAATCAATGTATTTAGATCTTTAATAATTAAATTATCAAATAACAGAAATATTTTCTATGATTTTCCAAATGCTCCATCAGATTATTTATCAGGTTACATTAAGGCTAATTTAATACTTAGATATAAAGCAATTTGGCTAGAGGCAGTGTCGTAACTAGCCTTTTATGCACCCGGTGCAAGCATCTGTAACTACACCCCAAAACTATGACCCAAAACTTGGTCCAGGTCATTTCTGTGCCCCCCCAGGGTCTACACCCTGTGCCTGGGCACCGCTCTAGTTACAGTACTGGCTAGAGGTAGGCAGTTAGGCTGCCATTGTGATAAATTTAAGGGTCATTCAAATGTAATGTCACCAATTTCAAGTCCTTTCAGATAATTGCAGAAGTTTTCGTAATGAAACCAAATTAATTCCAGAAAATATTCTAAACTGAAAATGTTAATAACAATCATACATACTAACCAATAAATGAGGCAAAAACACCCTATTATCTTCAATAAGTTTCAGTTGAGAAACTCCACTTTCAAGAAGAGCTTTACTAAGTATCCCAAAACCTTAAAAAATTAAGAAAATGATCTTCAAACTTCATTATTATAATTGTAATAATATTAATATTACATAAGAAAATCATCCTACCTGGATTAATTTCTACAATAAGAGCATCTTCCTTGGGTAAATCTGAACTGATATTTTGTAAAACAAGTTCTATAAAAATTTGTTACTTTTAAACGTGATCCAATCTTTAAAAATGTTTAATTTAACACTAATAAAAAAATATATTTAAATTATTACCGACTACGTCATCGTGTATTACATAGGTGCAGTTTTTATAACGTTTATCTATGTATGGATTATCTTCGTTCTTCTTCAATATATCTGTATATTTCTCAGCTACTATTTTATGTTTTAATATAGCATTTTTTGCTTTTTGTTTATGTAAAACATTGCTTACATTTAAATATCTTTTTACGGGATTCCACGGATAAAATTTATTGGAAAAATCCCACGCAAATCTTAATCGTACTTGTCGAATAAATCTCCATTTATAATACGTGTTCAGTGCCATTCTTCAAATTCTGAAATTATATATTATATAACAATTAAAATATCTTTTAAATATTTGTGTTGACATAATATGTTAAATTAAATGCCAATTATATCAATATGTTTAATGTAAGTTAATGATTAAAAATACAGGATCTACCAAAAAGAATTCTATCATTTTCAATTATTATAATTATATTAATTATTATCTAAGAACATTATAATGTACATTAAAGCATTTGAAAACTTTCCATTTGCCCATTATAACTTCTCAATGCATGCACCTCATGCCATACAGCACACATCTGACTGATACTGAAATTCTCCTACATTCACTACAGCATATCCATTGTTACTCCTCCCATAGCAGCCACAATTCTACAACTCCCGAAGATTACTCATGTTGCACAAGGAACGAGCGATTCCAACTTTGCAAACTGCAAAATACAAAACTTCTCTTCTGCCGCAGAATCGCCATTTTCGTTTATGGAGCTTCCTAGAGACGGTAAACAAAAATGTTCAAATGCAAATGGGACACGAAACTTGGCTAGTAACTCTATTGATCGGTGTAAGTCTCATACTTTCCAGATAATAATTAACATAATTATTACAGTAATTTAAAATGGTAGCATTCATTCTGTATGGAATAAGTATATGAAATCCGTTTCCAAGCGTTAAATTAAAAAAAAACATGAAACAATAAAAGTTAATGATAAATTATTGAAATCAGTCATATTTTTATTTACTATCAGTTTAAAACATAAAAATATCACTTCAAAATATTTTAAAACATAAAATAAGATAAATGTCTTCCATGTTCATCTTTACAAACTTATCAAAAACACTTCAGGAACAATGTTATCATAGTGTAGTTCCTGTGTTAACATTGAATCTGTTACATTCAGCTGGTATTCTCCTGGACTTACTTGAGTTTAAACCACTGTTTATCATGTTAATACAACACATGAGATTCACATCTAAAATGCTAACAGTAAGAATTAAAGAATACAGGTATGACATCACCAAAATGAAATTAATCACGGAAATATCAGCCATTGCTCCGAAAGAGGACAACTTCATATAGTAGGAGAAAGCTGAGGTCATCAGACAGGTCCACAAGAAAAGGAGAGTAAAGTGTGCAAAGATATGCAAGGCTTCGAATGAGAATGTATCAATAGAAAAGATGCTGCCAGGATCTCAAAACATGAAAGTATGCAATCAGAGACACAGGTGGGACTTATAGGAGGCAAAGTAGTGGACTAACAATGGAGCATATCTATATATATATATCATAAATATCCTGCATCACATATATTTTTAATATATTTTAAATGTTAATAATAACTTAATTTAATTTTGTTCCAAAAGATATCATCTGCAATGCATTTAAATAATTAGAATGTGTGTTTCAAATTTTATGTTTGATTTGGAAAACCTAAAGAAGGGTTATGAATGAACCCAAAATATTTGCTTAAAGGAAAGGACTCAGTGCTGGAGTAAATGAAAGGTTAGTTCTTGAAATCATTTGACTAATATTGAGATTAAAATTTGCAAAAAAAATTCAATTTAAATTTATTTTGTTGTCTTTTCTTTTAATCTAACACCTGGAAAATGGGTTATGTAGTATGTTATTAAAAGTACAAAATGTCCTCTAATTTATTTTAAATTTTAATATGAGGCTACCTAATCCAATCATTTTTCCATTTCTAACTCTTTTCAACCTGTGAGCATTATGAAAGCTTTTTCTTTTCCATACTCATTGTAGATTTAGAGGGAACAATGGGGCAACCAGATGGTAAGGACAACACCCAACAGACTACACATGGAAAATTTCTAGGAGTTGCTTACCTAGATGTGACCCTAGACCCCAGCAACAGGATGATGTCTTAATTGCCTCGCTTATCTAGCATCTACATAAATTATTTTAATTATGAATCTCCTCTTAATGAAACTATATTGAATCTATTATCAAATGAATAGTCATAACATCAAAGAAAACGAATCAATAATTTTTATTTTCCAATACTTTTGAATAGCTTTCATTTGAAAGGGAATAATAGATAAAAAAACAATTTCAAATATATGAACACAATCTTATCTGCAAGACAGAATAAATTATAATTATTAATTTTTATGAACATATACTAAATCTACGGGAAATTAAAGTTTGATTTGAAGTATCATATTTATTTCTGGCCTAAGCCACATAAAATGTAAAGTGTAAACTGATAACAGCAAACATTTATCAAGTATAGAAGTTTTTAAGCTCATCTTCATTATAATCTGGTTCAGTTAATTCAGTACCTTCTTTCATTTACTTTAGTTTAATTATATGAATCAATATTGCATAATAATTTGTGTTAAGACATATAATACAACAATCAGTTATTAAAATATTTTAGCTTCTGACTAGCTGACCCGGCCACGCGTTGTTGTGGCTCAAAATGTATCTATTATAAATGTATAACACTTCCCCCGTGGGGGGAATTTCAAAAAATCCCTTCTTAGTGTACATTCTCTTGACGTACCCTATTAAAACGCAATCAAAAACGCATCTAAAATAGTATAATAAAAGCCGAGTTCTGAACAGTAAGCCTTAATCCCGTCACTTTTCCCGCTGGGGAATATCGAAAAATCCCTTTTTAGTGTATATTCTGTTGACGTAACCTATTAAAACGCAATTAAAAACGCAAAAAACCGCATGTAAAATAGTATAATAGAAGCCGAGTCCTTCACGGTAAGCCTTAATCCCGTCCATCTCCCCCCACTGGAGGGAATTTCGACATGTATATTATATAAAAACACGTGCGTATTGGAATGCAACGTTGTGTCAAAATTTCAAAGGAATCGGTAGGAACAAACGAACGTTATATTTTATTTATATAGATAGATAGAAAATGATCTGCTTCAGTCCATTCTCACAGAAAAGCAAACTTAGGTCGTCGGAAGTTAGCGCCATCTGTTGGACATAAAAGCCTTAATCCATATATAAATATATTTTTGAAAGGGGGAAATGGTGTAGGGGTATGAAAAATAGATAGTAGCCGATTCTCAGACCTACTGAATATGCATATAAAATTTGGTAAAAATCGGTAAAGCCGTTTCGGAGGAGTAAGGTAACTAACATTGTGACACGAGAATTTTATATATAAGATAATTATTTTAATTTCTTATTTTGTAGTAAATTAATAACTTTTATGCTAAATTAAGTTAGAATATTACGTTTACCATAACAAATTTCCCGTCTTCCTACATTTTTCTTTGTCTACATTCCAAGACACATTCAAAGTATTGATGAGTGCTATCTATATATAAAAATATAATGATCAATACAATTCAAGAAGAAAATGGATTTTAAGTATAAAAAAATTTGAATTTTTTATTTTTAAATTAATATTTGAATCAATGGAAGACATTTATTTATAATGGTAGAGCTATATTATTTACTTTACTTGAATATTTGTAACAATTAAGGAATCCGAGTAAGGTTTAGGAGACCATAATATGATCTCTTAAACCTTAATTGGATTCCTTGATACAGAGGCATCAGCTACATTTACAGATCATGAGTTGAAAAATCATATGAAAGTCAAAATAAATTATTACAAAAGCTAAAAATATTATTTCAATTACCTGAATTGATGACAACCTTTACACTTTTCCAGCAATAAAACATTTTACTGCTAGAAAAGTGAGAAGGTTGTGAATTCAGGTAATTAAAAAACTATATCTCTCTGATTTATATGACAAATTTGATTTATTCCTAATGAACTGTAAACATAGATATATTATGTTCCAATTTATAATATAAAATGTTAATTTTAATTACAATCTACTGTAAATTTTAATAAATTGTAATTTAGTTGTTTCAAGCTGAGTCTTTACATTTTAATAATAATATATTCTATAGGCTCCTTGCCTGTAAGTTTTGTGATACTGGTGGTAAAACAATGAACTTTGTTTTACCTAAAGGTTAACTCTTGAGGTAAAACAATGAACTTTGTAGTTACTAACAACAAGTTACAACTGAGTTATAACTGAACTAACATGACAAATTTGAAGAATTTTTCCTCTGGAATAAAGAGAGAAAATATTTGTAGTATGGTAAGATGTATTATCATAATTCTTACAGTAATACCATAGAGGCAGTTTTTATTTTTTACTGAATAAAAAGACAGACCTAGATAAAAGAAAAGCATGGAGAAATATTGCTTTACTTTTATTTATTTGTCTTCATTGATTATAAAAGCATTTCTAAGTTTTGATGAACATTTATAATTCCCAATAATGTTTAGCACTGTCTCTGGTAATGCCATCTCCAGAACAGCATAGCCATGGCATTTTTGGCTTCACTATAAAGATAATATCTGAAAGTTTTCAATCAGTATTCTGTATTTGGATCAGCTGGGGATGTGTGTTGGGTTTGTTTTCCATATCTTATTGTTCTTGTTCCAAAAATGCGGCCGAGTCTTGTTGTCTGTATGTATTCCCTTTTTAAAATTGCTGATTTGCTCCAAGCTTGTAATAAACTTTTTCTTCTTCATTAATAAAAAAGTAAGACCTTTAATAAATGCCCTTTGCTCATGCTGGCCTCTACTAAGAAGTCTTGCTCTGCATGAGCAAAAGGCATTTATCATTTTCCATTGACCATTAAGATGAAAAAATAATACATAATACCATTAAGTTAACATGTTTATGTTGATTCTTTTATGAGTTCTCTTAATTCCTATGTTGACAGCAAATCTTGCAGGTACTTTTGCAATAAACAATAAAAGAATTTAAAAAATTTTTGCTTTAATATTTTTATTCTTAAAATAAAACATACACTTTTATTAAAAAATATATCATTACAAATACATTTTTACCTTTTCATTTCCTTTGAGCAACTTGTAATGAAATTTGATAGCTAGTTTTATGTACAGTACATGAATTTGTGAAATAATTTACCAAAAACTGTCTATTTTTGAATGTTTTGAGTAACATTATGAAAATGGCCTGTTTCTTTTAATTTTTTCCTGCTCTAATATCCAGATTTTATACAAATGAAAACTCATCCTAAAAATGATGGAAATAAAATCATATTACAGCTACTTAAACACATGTTTGTGAACTACATTTTTCAAATTTCCACCATAGCACCATCAGATTTAGGCAGGAGGCATTTATAGCTTGCCAGAGATGGATTAAGACATGAATTCAATTTTATATACCTGTATGTTAAAGAATCAAAAGATCATGTGTACCGACAACTGAACAAAAAAAAATTTAGCAACGAGTTGCATAACTTTCCCGGCTTTTATGAGATCCTGGTTTAAAAATAACATTTGTGTTACTAATCAAAAAAAATAACTAAACTGTATGTGTTGCCATCTATTATGGAATCTTGTCATAAAAACTTTATATATTTTTGAATATAAAATAGCAAAGACTTAGTTTTCAGGGTAGAGATACCGAGATAAATTTTATAAAACACTATACATGCTAACAAGTATTATACTTCATTAAGTCTGAGATACCCCTCATGAGATATACCGCATGACCACCCTCCATCCATCCCTCGGCCTTTCACAACCAAAATTTAATAGCATCGATACCTCATATACAGACTACTTTTCGCAGTGCAGTGCAGTGCAGTGCCAAATTTCGTTTCTTTATCTTCACTCCGTCCTGAAATATTAACCCTTTCTGTAACCAACAGCTTTATTGGTATTTCTTGTGTAAGTTACCCGTTGCAATAATGATCACACATCAAAATAATAGTCACGTGTATAGAAAATCTGTATTGTTATCCGATATTATACCTAATCCAAGGAAATTTTATAATTAAAAAAACATAAACTAGATTAAATAACTACATTTTAAAATGTACTACAGTGTATTAACGTTTTCGAACGAACCGTATAATAGTAAACATAACAAAAACATTTTTACCTCGTACTCACCGGGCGCAGCCATGTTGAAACGATTAAACTGCCACCTGTTCTGTACAACAATCTTTAAAATATTTTAATAAAATGTATATTACAGTCAAACCTGTTTTTATGCGGTATTTTTTTGTGCGATTTTTTCTTTGTGCGATATAGTTGGCGACTAATCTCATGCGTTTTGTCATGTCTCACGTTGACTTATTATAGGTAAATAAACTTATTATAGCATAAATGAACTTATTATAGTAATATTATTGCATGAATATGCGAAAAATGAAATAATTTATTTTTAAGTCAACAAAACACCACCTGGACAAAAATATGTAAAACAGACGATAGACAAGACGATGCAGTCAAGTGCTGACATCTGTTGTCAATAAATTCTACGTGTGTTTTAATTACTTTAATTAAACCTTCAAAGTGCTTTCACATTCCTGGACCATTAAGATAAGATTCATTTCAAAGCGTAAATTGAAGGTAAATGTACTGTATTATTTTTTCTATTTAGATATAAAATTTTAGGATTTTGATTTTATGTTTAGACATAATTCCTGAAAATGAATAAGGGCAAAAACAAAGCGAAGAGGAAGGTAATTTCCTTAGAAACTAAGAGTACGATTTTAAAACGAGTTATTTTCTATGTGAGACGTTTTTCATGCGGTCCCTATCCACCGCATAAAAACAGGTTTGACTGTATTTTTTCGTACATAATCGGTTATCCGAACAAATCACTAATCCGAACAACCCCAGTCTACAATTGATTCGGATTAACGACTCTCTACTGTAAATAAAACAAACTTGTCAAATTTGTTTACACGTTTATTGGGCCGCATTGCAACTTGCGTTGGGCCGCATGAGGCCCGCGGGCCGCGGTTTGGTCACCCAGATTTATAGACTACACTCTATAAATCTGGATATTTTCAATAATAAAATTGCGACGTGATGGCAGAAAGAATGAAAATGTCTTACCAAAGTTCTGGAAAACCAGGTATCGAATCCGAAAGTTAAAAATAATTCCGTAAATTTTTCGATTGTCCGAGATATATGTCTTCGCACCTCATTTATTAGGCTCCTCATTGTAGTTTGTTTATTTATTTGTATTAAGTAATGGGACTGGAGGACGATCTGTCGATAGATATGCCTCTTGAAAAAAGTTTCTATATGAAACAGATCTCTATTTAGCTGTCAGAAATATAAAGATAAACTTCGAATTTTATTCTACCAGTCCCTGGACAGGTGCGAACCCACCAGTTTTCTATAGTTTTATCCACTCGGTCATTAATTAATGGGCGGGCTCCGACTGTTTCAAAATACTATATCATATCATATTTGCAATATCTTATATGAAACAGGTATTCTTTATTAACACATTACAATAAATAATATATATTATCAATAAAATGAATGAATAGATGGCTGAATGGTCGAGCGGATAGAGGGTCAGACTATCACTGTAGGATATCTGAAAATGAATCAGAATTGGTAGAAAAACACTAGATATCTTTTGAAAGTGGGCATTTCGTGACATCTCAGACAGGAGACTGCCCTTTCTTCTCACATGTTCCTAACCAGTCAACATGGCCGAACCGAAGATGCCAAGACCGAAAATGGTCTTACTAAAATGAACCTCCACATGATCAGAGGGCAAAAAGAGTAAAAAGTAAGATACTGAATATAAGCAAAATTTTAAATGGAGTAAATTTTATTAATTCTGCTTGATATTTCGATATATGAACCGCCCACTTGCCAAATCGATTAACTCCACAAAACAAAAATAATAAAAATTGACAATATAAATTATATTTTTAAAAATTCTTTTTAAACATTAAATAAACATTGCAGAATGTATTTTTATATACCGTTATATTAAACCATAGCTTTAATATAGCGATATATAAAATTAGTTACGCAAAAATGTAAAAATAATGATTATATTAAGGATTTACAAATGGAGTTTGTCGATTTGGCCTGTGAACGGCTTATATATCAATACAAGATTTATCATAATTGAAGTATTTCTTTTCCATTCTATCAACAAAGATATTTTGCAGTCCAAATGCAACAAAATTTAGATATGCTAAAGAAATTTCTTGACTGAAACTTAACAAAAAAACAACCAACCACTACGGCACTTCTCGCACTGCACGCAACAAACGTTTTACGTCGTATCTGTACATGGAACTGACATTATACGCAGACCTTACCTGTTATTGAAATCACCCAAATTCGTAAAATATTTTAAAGATAACTTACATTTGTTGAAACACTTAAAAAGTGTATCTCCTTGTTTGTGGCTTATAGCGCATAGTATCAGTAATAATCAATGCTACCAATTTAGTTTTTAATGAAACATCTTCCTCGTGTCCTGAAATGACATTACACCAAATTTGATTTAATACTTACTGCTAAAATCTCTCAAAACGGCTTTGAATAATGAATTTTTAATTAATTTAATGAGATTTCAGAAATTAAAATATTACGATTTAAGTTCTTGATTTTTACTTTCGCCGATTTGTTTTAAATGAAAAAGTAGGCCATTTCAAATCATGTCTACAACTCTAAGCAAAAAATTTTGAATATATAAAAAATCTAAAACATGCGAACATCCATTTGGCATTTGTGATGAACTTCTTTAAATACATTTTGAGATAAATTCAACATTTAAGGATTTATCACTGTAAAGCTTTTAATTAGAATATGGGTTTAACATACATCAATATTTCAGAATATTATAAATTAGTGTTTAACACCTACATACAGACCATTTTTTTTACCTTATTTATTTTAATAATTTACATTTTTAATGTAAACATAATCAGGCCGGATGGCCGAGCGGTAAAGGTGGCAGCCTACCGCTCTGGGGGACCCGGGATCGAATCCGAACGGGTCGAATAATCCCCAGGAATTTTTCGGGGGGTGGTCCGTTCGGATATGTCGGGCCCCGTCCCTCACCACCCGGTCGCCCCATTGTGGGCCTGGCCGAACCCATAATGGGCCTACTAAAAAGAGGCCCTCTTAGTGCCCACAGGGCGGAAAGAGTTAAAAAAAAAAAAAAAAAACATAACTAAATTTTGCGTTAAAAATTATAAGTTGTACATAAATTCGTAAAATCATCGTATTTTATTTCAATTACTATTGAATATTCAATAGTGATAAAAAAGAAAAATGACATCATTTACGTTCATTATCTTTAATAGGTTTTATATAATGTAATGAAAATGAATGTTAAACAATATCATTATCATTATTCACTAATACAAAAATTGCAGTAACTACAAAAATTTTGTAAGTATTTTAATAAAATTCAATCTATTTAAACGTATCTATATTAAGAAGCAAGTAATAAATACATTAAATAATTAACATCCTTCTACTTAAGTGATTAAATTGCATGCCGATAGTTAAAATATTTGTGTAGACATAAATTCTTTATATAGTAATGTTGCTATAATAAGTTAAAGTGCTTATATTTTCGCATATTTAGATGTGATCGAATTAAAAACACGTGGCATACTCCAAAGCACATAGTAACAATCTGTTCGTGGTACTATGAAGATGTCTTCTATACATCAGAAAGAAATTTGTTTAAACACTTTATTGAAGCCTTTCTTTAATCTCGCTTTAGTTTTTGGTTTGGAGTTTCACGTTACTTGTAATTGTCAACCCGTAAAACCTACTCATATACAAAATGTGTTGAAGAAGTTCTACATTCAAATTATAGAGACTATTTTATGGTTGTACTTTGTTATAAAATTATGGCCGGCGATTCCTGGTTTAAATACAATCGCTCCTTGCGCCAGTTCTTTCATTTTAGCAAGAAGTGGCGTTTCTTTGGTTAAGATGGTATACTTATTTGTAGCATTCTGTACTGCTTCGATATTTACATTTATTAAACATAACAAAATTACTTTTCATCTGAAATTGAAGCACGACATTTTCCAAACTCAGAAGATATACAAAGCAATTAACTATATGTCTGTGCTGATATGTGTATTTGTAATAATATTTCAATGCATTTTGGCGATATTTAATATAAAAACTTTACTCCCAATTTGGCACAAATATAAAACTTACAAACACGAAGAATTTTTTTGCTCTATTGTGTTTCAAGTGTCCAGTAGTAGCCTGCTTGGACTAATTGTTTTTATTATTTCGATAATAGCAACAACGGTGCTTACATGCTTGAAAGAATTTGAACAATTGTCTATAGAAGTATCATCACTTCGAAAGTTTGATTCGAATCTGAGATGGAAGGTGGAACAAATCATGGCACGTCACGAACAGTTATGGGAAATTATATCACAAGCGAATGATAGATTCAACTATTTATTTGTTATATCTCATACTGCTGTCACTTTTGGAACCAGTTACTCCTATTACTTCTGTCTGTTCTTAGACTCCAGTGAAATAATTATGTATTTCAATTTATTTTTCGTGATCGTCTTTTCGATTATTTGTATCGTTTATGGACTTTTCCTCTCTGTCTTAGCTTTTTCGGTATGATACAGTTGAAATAATTATCTAGTAATTTTTTTAATATTTTAAATAAAATATTATTTTTATCTCAGATGGAAAACACATTTCAAGATATTCGTCAAACCGCTGCTTGCGATCTACCACTAGAATTCAAGTTAAAGGTAATTTATATTAAAATGTATATACAGTAGAGCATCGATTAACTCGGGACTCGGGTTGGTCGGATAACTGAAAAAACGGATAACCGAAAAGTATGAAAAAATACATTATTAGTATATTAGTATATCGCTATTAACCTACTTCGCGAGCGGCCGGATGGCCGAGCGGTCAAGGTTAGCAGCCTGCCGCCCTGGGGGACCTGTGATCGAATCCGGACAGGGTCGAAAAATCCCCAGGAATTTTTCGGGGGGTGGTCCGTCCAGGATATGTCGGTCCCCATCCCTCACCACCCGGCCGCCCCATTGTGGGCCTGGCCGAACCCATAATGGGCCTACTAAAAGAGGCCCTCTTAGTGCCCACAGGGCGGATAGAGTTAAAAAAAAAAAAGCCTAACAAATTTTTTAAAAAAATAATAATCGTCGCTATTGTATCGTTAAAAATTATTTCTTTATTTTGCACAAAATAAATACAGTACTGTATTGTATATTGAAAAATATAAAACAAAAAATATATATATATACAGTGGTGCCTCGTATAACGTACGCCTCGAATAACGAACGCTGCGAACAACGGACTTTCTGTTTGGCCGTTACGTGACTCGAGCAACGGACTGGCTGCGAACAACGGACTTTCCGGCATAATTGGTGACTGCTCCATGGGTGCGTTCTTTAATAGCGGTCGCTTTGCGTCTCCGCTACTACGGGAGTGCGCTGCTGTTTGTAGTCATTTAGGAACGACAGTGAAAGAAAGAAAGATGGCGGCGCCCGCACTATCGATAGTATCGTGACGGAGGAATCTATAATTCTAAAATATGAGCTTTAAAAGGCAAGAGAAGGGTCCCAATTGTAAAATTTAACCATAAAATAGATTATTTGTTGAAAGAGCATTCAAAATAGCCTCGAAAAAAAAAACTCGTAAAGACACTTACATCCTCGCGTGCGCTAACTCGCGCTTTCACAATTTCTAAATTCTCATTCATAAAACCACATAATGGATCCGGAAACGAAACTATCTGAGCCATGGAGGACGCCATGTTGCTTTCCACCGAAAACTACTGCTACAAGCGGCCGTTTTTGCCGTTCGACGGCGTGCACTCCCACCGGAATTTTTTTTTTTTTAACTCTTTCCGCCCTGTGGGCACTAAGAGGGCCTCTTATAGCAAGCCCATTATGGGTTCGGCCTGGCCCACAATGGGTCGACCAGGTGGTGAGGGACGGGGACCGACATATCCGGACGGACCACCCCCCGAAAAATTCCTGGGGATTATTCGACCCGTCCGGATTCGATCCCGGGTCCCCCAGGGCGGCAGGCTGCTAACCTTGACCGCTCGGCCATCCGGCCGCTACCCACCAGAATTTAGGAACGCGTTCCGCAGGAAGTTTTAAACGGATGTCGCTCGCGCAGAGTTACGCGGAGGAATAAAAGAACGCACTTCACGTTCATTTTTTAATGATACAATACGGTTATTTTATGCCGCGGAACGAATTAGATGTTTTAACATGTATTTCAATGGGAAAATGCGTTTCGTATAACGGACGTTTCACTTAACGGACGTGCACCTGGAACGGATTAAGTACGTTATATGAGGCACCATTGTATATATATATATATATTCGGGTTACATATTTTACATGAAGTAGGTTTATATATTAGAAAAAGAAGTCCAAAATTTTCCTTTGCTTCACGCTGACACTCATTTTTTTGCCGCTAAATCTTGCACACATTTTAAAAACAGCAATTGGCTATTGTCGTTAAATAAAATTAAGCCTCGTTTAAATACTGGCCAGCGTTGCCGCAATGAAATTTCAAAACGTACTGAAGCTCCTTCAAAAAATGTACTATTTTCCTTCAAAATGTACTATTTCTGTGGTTGGTTCCTTTTGATATTAATATACCATCATACTCAATTTTTGTGCTTATTTCAAATTCATATTCATGAATACTTGTTAAAAGTATAATAGTGATGGCTAAAAAAAATTATAAATTAAATATGCGTGGCAGATTCAAATTAAGAAAAGTTATTTCTTTTACCAAGATTACTAAAATTGAAGTTCATAATTTAAGAATCAAATTATAGTGGTAGAAAATAATATAAAAGTATTTATATTATTTATACTCGTACAATTTCAAAACTATTTTCCGTAATAATTCGACTCTGACTTCAAGGATATTTTGATATTATTGACGACAAAAGTTTAAAATCATTGATTTCCTTACCTGTCCATTGTACTACATTAATTTCCCGACTTTATATGTAGTGCGATCTATCTATTTCATGAAAAATTTTGTCATGAAAATATGCAGACAACTCAAACGTTTGACACACGTGTGAAAGAGGACCACTGAGTCAAGACATTTGCACGTGCAACTACCTGTATGTTGTTGACGTCGACCGACATACACCATGTGTACGTTGTGATTGGGTAAATCAAATTAGCAAGTAGTGACGCTAGTCACACTAGTGAGACTTTATTAAACTAATTTTTTTCGCATTTTCTCGTTAAGGCATGGAATATTATTTTGTACCATAAATAGTACTAAAATAAATGAATAGTACTAAAATAAATAGTACTAAAAATAATAGTACTAGTAGTATAATATAGTATATAGTACTAGTATAATAGTACTAGTAGTATAATAATATAGTACTAAATAAGAATAAAATAAATAAATAGTACTAAAATAAATAGTACTAAAATATAATGTACTCAAAATGTACTAAAAATCTAAGTGTACTTTCAATGCTCTCGAAAAAGCAAAATGTACCCGAAAAGTACAAATGTACTAGGAACGGCAACGCTGCTACTGGCCTCCCTTTCATGGTCGAGTCAGAGTTGCCAGCTAAAACACGCAAATTTTTAACAAAAATAATATTAAAGTAGCCAAGACAGTCAACTACTGTAGTGCCACATCACTAGCGGACATTTGAATTTGTCGACTAGAACGCGGTTGGTTAACCGATGTGACGGTTAATCGGGGATCGGATAATCGATATAACTTAGGATGTTTGTTTGTTCGCTATGCACGCCTAGGCCATTCGGACATTTGCTGCGAAATTCGGTACTTATGTTCACATCTTTCCAATTTACATAATGCCGTATATCTTACCCCGAAATAGTAATTAAATTTTTATATATCAATTTATTTCTGTCTACATTCAATTGCTGTTTTTACACTTAGTGCCATTTATTGGCAATTAACTTAAGAAAATAATAAAATCAAATATAATTCACAGAAAAAAGGACAGAATTCTAAAATATATACATTATAATCACTTTAATACTGAAACAATGATAGAGAGCGAAATAGACGCGCTATTACGAGCCATTTCGCTATTAATGCGACAGGTAGCGTATAGCGCACCTGCCTGCACGGAATAAAATAGTGTGTTTCCCCTGTTTATCATACTTTTCCTCTTAGCCATAGAGTCATGCCGGTTATGTATCGAATTCTATTTAGGAGAAAATATTTGAATTGAAATAACGGAGCAAACCAAAAGTTCGTATAGGCTATAGTTAAACTGCTCTTAAGCCTTCTACATCTGATCTAGACGTTCATCTATGTAAGTTCGTTTTCAACATTAAGGATAGACAGATAGACAGATGGACAACAGTGAAAAATAATGTCTACAATTTATTCAAATTTTTTCAAATACAATTTTTTCAAATTGTAGCTCAATAAATATTCTCTACTTAACGAGCCGATAAAACGACCTAACACCGGTATCAGCCGTGGGTTCGTGAATAACCAACGGATTGGCCACGTGGAGTTTTTGAATTTAATTTACGTTAGTAACATCTAAATAATGGACCAGCTTTACAGAAGTCTTCCCTTGATGCATCATACTCGGCAGATGGCTCACGTATCGTGTTTCCGTAAACAAATTGAGAAAAAAAGATTGAGGACCGGGTTTAACCCGGTCCAAAATCTTTTTTTCTTCAAACCCCCTCGTGGGAAATTGTAGAAAAGGTAGAAATTCAAAGGATGTTCAGTCTTCCGCCGCCGGAAAGCACTTCCTTTCTTTCCGGATCCAAACTCTTAGTCACGGAGATCGAATCATCAGCGATTCACCATCGCGATCACCAAATCGCGATTGGTGATCGAAGATAACGTGACCTGTAGTATATAAGGGGGGAAAAGGCGGATAATCGGGTCGCTGAAGGTCCGAATAAGACGCACGTCCCGTCTGATCCGAATCGAGAATCGAAGGCCGAAACCCGAGGACTCCGAAGCCCGCCGGAGATGAGCCGCCACGACCGATCCTCCAACTAACCTCAACGACCGGAGAACGACCGATCCTCCTGCTTATCCATACGATTACTCCAGCCGATACATCCTAGGAAGAGGTATGACCCCGAAATTTGTAAACTCTCTCTCTCCCCCGCGGTTAGGAACCGGACGCGTTAGAGTAGAGCTATTCTCTGTATTTAGTTTGTCTGTTTAAATAAATCGTTAATTGTTTTCATCATGGTTCCGTTTATTCGAATATCGCCTTAAACTTATCGACGAACCCACACGCTTCCTCCACTCGACCTGACAAAACAACGAGATATCATAAAAATTTAGCCATCCGCGACAGTGGGGTGGGTCTTGCCGACCTGTTCGCCGAAAAAGAAGGGGTACGACTCCGTCCTACCTCCCGACGTTCCCACACAAATAAACCAAATCAATTCTAATAATTTCTATAAAAGCGATATTTACGAGGCTATAATTAACTACCACGAAACCGGAACACACTGTGCCTCTGTCTGATGTCATCTCCTTATCATAATTCCTTACCCCAAACTTCCTACTGATACTGTATAAAGAAACGTTCAGCCAAATTAATGTACTGTACGTGAAACGGTTTTAAGGCACAAAGTAAAGGTCGAAATTGTTTTTAGCAGATGTTTAGTTTTTCTGTTTTTCATTATGGCGACATTGCTTCATCGAAAATTTTCTGTAGTTGTAGTCTGTATAATGTGCAATGTATACACATATTGAATCGAGTCTTAATGTCAGATCCGCATTTAATATTCTTATCCCACAACTTTCAAAACTTCCCTTTATTACTTGTTTTTGCTGAGCTTTATTTTTTCATTTTTGGTTTCACCAGTACTTTTGGTCAAATTACTTCAACCCTCTTCTGTAACAGTCCCTTTTTCCTTTCTGACCCAGCGGCATTACAATAGGAAAATTACGTAATACAAAGTTACCGGCAAGTACAAAATATGATTTAAGTGATTATCGATGGCGCCGAGTTAAATATATGGGTTTTCGCAAAAATTTGATTGGTTGGCAGATTACTATTTGATATTTGGCCGTGAATAGAACAACTCGTTAAAGCTAATATTAGAAAAAATGCTGTCTACTTGACCAATGAGATTATGCCACTTCGTGCGATACGAGTATCGCGATAAATGTGACAATGGTAGTCTGAAATAACCAAACTCTTTAAATGTTGTTCGTTTTAATGTTTCTTATATTATAGTATTTGATTTATATCTACAAGATCCACTAGTGGCCAAAACGGTCTTCTTTCCCTGAAAGCTAGGAGTTCGGTCGTGGGTTCGCGCCTCGCGCGGACGGGCTGGCCACGTGGAGTTTTCCGGGTTTTCTCCACGTTCTGTAACACCTGAGTAGGGGCCAGTTTCCTTTTAAAAATGCCTCCCGGAAAACATCCCCTCGACAGATTGCTCAAGTGTTATGTTGCCCTAACTAAACAAACAAACTTTGTATGAATTTGGAAACTATTTTTAATTAATCAATTTATATTTTTGACGTAAACACTAATGCAAACTAAGCCTAAAAATTATATACCGTATATATATATATATACAATAAATGCATTTATAATGGTAAAAAGGATTTTTTATTTAAATAAATCTATATTCATTAGCTACAATGCTTAATGCTCATTATTTTTGTAGTATTTATGTTAATTTTTCTTTTGTAGATTCTGAATTTTATGAAGAGATTTGGGAAGGTGGCACTTAGACTCTCAATAGCAGGTTGTTTCGTCATCACTAAGAGATTTCCATTTAGGGTGAGTATTTGAAAGGAATTTCGAAATCAAACGTAATGTTTTACTACACTTTCTGTAGAATATTTAAATATGCTTACATGGAAGATTTTAATCGTTTTATTTTATTTTA
Organism: Centruroides vittatus; assembly: GCF_030686945.1. NCBI lineage: Eukaryota > Metazoa > Arthropoda > Arachnida > Scorpiones > Buthidae > Centruroides > Centruroides vittatus. Next base: position 8,722 of record NW_027122289.1, on the reverse strand, counting down.
TGCAAGTAGTAGTGGTTTGGGCCATACTGACTACAAATTTGAATTAAATTAATTTTCTAATTACAATAAGGCAAAGTTTCTGTATTAATTATAAAATGTTTTAATATCTGAGAAAATTAAAACATGACAATTGTATGAAATAATATAACACCAAAACAAAATTATTCCTGAAATTTTTTTATTTTATTTAAGCTTTTCCAGTTTTCTCATTCACTTTATCTAAAACATGACACATTTCTGCAAGTAAGTGGAGTAATAAATTTTGGGGATTGTTGAAAATATATTCCCGGTCTATTTTCTGATATTTTAAAATGTAGCACCAAGAAAGTTCATTTTGGAAGTCGTCAATAAATTGCTGGTCAAGTATTTGGTAACGAGAAACATAATTCCAGTTTAGATAATCTTTTAATACGCGTAAAGTCATAGTTTTTAATCGTTGGTATTTTAAAAATTTTTTTATATCAAACTTATGTACGTATCGCCTAATAAAATTATCTGAAAAAATTTGAAATTCGGCGACTTTATTTCAATCAAGATATTGTGAAAAGCTAGTTAAGAATGACTCCTCTAACACCTGATGCTCGCAAATTAAAACTCCTTTTTGCATATTTAATATGTTTTTCAATAAATGAAGTAGCGAATGTATAGTTTTTCCATAGGATTTCCCAATTTAACTTATCAGCAAATTCAGAAATGAATGTGAGAGATAAATAATTTCGTTGACTGATAATATCCCAGTCAATATAATTTCTTAAATGACGAATATTATTTTCTTCTAATGGCGAAAATGAAGAATCCTCCAATCAATTTTTAGGGGGTATTTAATCCCGGATACGTTAGGCGGCTTCTTACAACTGGCTGATCAATTGTCGTAAAAATAGGATGTATTAAGTTCCATAGGATAAAAAAGTGCCACAGGATAAAAAGTAAAACAATATTGATTATTATATATTTTAATCATTTCAGGTGGCCAAATCGTTGTATTCTGTATTCTCCGGGCTGCTAAAGCTGAGAGAAGTGTCGTACCATAAAGTAGATTGTCAAGATACTTCCTTTGTTAACAGAACAAAGCTCTATAATGATTGAAACCTTAGGCAGAAAATAAAGGAGATTTCTGGAATTACTTCTTAAAGCATGAGAACGATTTGAAAATCTTTATGAAATACATCGTACTTAATGCTGCTTTATTTTTCTGTGTGGAAGACAGTGATTTAATTATTAATATATAAGCGAAGAAAGATTTTCAAGTAATACTTAAATATGACTTATTCTTCTCTTCTATGAATAGTAATTAGTTTGCGAAGATAAAGAATTTCGAAGTAATTTAATTCATATTCAATAATCACAGATGTATTGATCTCATATATATTAAGCTTAAATTTATTACTATAGTTCTATATTACTTTATGTATTTCTACGTAAAATCTTAACATTGAACATAAACGTACTCAGCAAAAATAAATAATCCAGTAACTAACACCTTATTAGTTGCCGAGGAAGTTTTATTAAGAAAACGAACGTTTTTGATTTATTTCATAGATCATCTTCAGGTTTAAACTGACGAACACGGACTAATTCCATAGAATAGAACACACAAAAAAAAATTTAATTCAAAAATACCGACAACTAATTAAAATGAGAATTAAAATGATGATATCATCATTTGAGAGAAGATGGTTTCATCGAGATAAAATTAAATTATTAATATGGAAAAGGCAAATATCATCATTTGAGAGAAGTGCATGGTTCAACATCAAGATAAAGGATACCAAGAAAAGATACAAGTTGGCTGAGGAGAGGCATCGGCCAGAAACGCGTGATGTAAAAAGCGTTCCAACCGAATAAAGGATGAAAATTTGCCCAGTGTTTAAATTAACTGTCACTGTATTGTGTCTGCGCAAGAAAGAATTTTATCTTGATAAAACACGGTTTCATCAAGATAAAATTTTAGAGTTATGTCTTTTATTTTACATTTGTGTATTTTTTACGCTTTAATCCTCATTTTAATTAGTTGTCGGTATTTTTGAATTAAATTTTTTTTGTGTTCTATTCTATTCTATTCTTGATAAAACTCCCTCGGCAACTAATAAGGTGTTAGTTACTAGACACTGTAAAATCTTAATTTGATTGATATATTATTATAGTATATAAGTGTTTTGTATCGCACCTTATTTACAATAATTTCTCACATGCGTAAAAAATTATTGTAACTAATATAGTATTTTGGTTGTATTCTATAAAGATTAGGTTAATTTCCATTAAATCCAGCCATGTATGAAGTTCTTATTACGAATTTTGACTATACTTATGTAGGAATATCGGAACCTGCTAACTAATAACATGAATTAGGAAGAAATTTAATTGCACTGTACCAGTGTTAAATGAAAAAGTGTTAATATATTCAAATTGTACGTGGAAACATTTTTATACGGAGGATGACCATAATAAAGTTTCCTATAATGTACCTATAACCAATAAGCGTAATGACACCAAAATTTGTATTCAGACTGAGGGAAGAATGCGAAAGATAATTTTGCAAAATGAAGTTTAGTACAAAAACTTCCACTAGGAGCACACACAAAAATTACACAAAAGAAAGCACATAAATAATGAAGATGAACCTGGTGAAAAACAGTAAGGTGCAGTTGTGGTCAGTTGAGAATACACTGTTCATGTCCTTCCAATTTTGAAAATGAGCTACACAATCGGGAACATTCCTTACATCAGTAAACAACTGAATGTGTAAAAATTTCAAAGGTATACCTGTTGCAAAGCGAAAATTGCGATTTCATTATGTTTTTATTGTTTTGTTTCGTACTCTTTCCTGCAAACAGCCCAATACTGAAACTTTTTGAATTTTGGGGAAACTCCATTTATTGGTTATAGGTAGAGTTCTCTGTAAAGAGTCATTGTTTGCCTCCTCCTTGCATAAGTTTTTTACATTTTTTCACAGTTTAAATACCTTATGTTTTAAGCATTACACATCTTGTAATAAGAAATAAAGAAAGTAAATTTAAACATCATTTTGTGTGTTTTTTTCTTTACCCGAAAACTAAATTCTTCAGAAATTCTGAAATTTAGTGATTGACACGCGAGAATACACCATTAAGATAATCACTTTTTGTTTTACTGAAATAATTTTTGTTAGAGTGTATTCTTGTCTTTTTGTCTTCACGTTTGTCAACTATATATTATCTATCGAGTGGTTTAGGTTTTCTGTCATAGAAACTCAGGAAAAGCAGGGGGGAGTGCAAATTGCGATAATCCCAGAAGAAATAGGGGCCCTACACAATATAAAAAACGTGTAATTGTTGTTTTTCTGTATATGACTTATCAGGTCACCCTGATGTCGGCGATCACCCTGGTGCAGGTTAATTGTTGATTAATTTTGCGGCAAAGTGATTCCTGGGAAATGAGTACTAGAGTGGGTCCCCGTTGCCTTCTTTGGATGTTCGGTGTTACGAAGAAAAGGAATGCCTTCCGATTGGAATTTTTTAAGTATAACTGACCTATCCAAGTGTGGATATATGTCGGAAAACTCCGGAAAACCCGAAAAACTCCACGTAGCCAGCCTGTCCTGGCTAGAACACGCGAACACACTACTGAACTCCCAGTGTTCAGGGAACAAAACTGCCTGGCCACTGATGAGCCTATATAATTGTATATAAATAAATATTAAAAAATTTATTTTACTGTCCGAAACGCTTTACTAATGGAATCTAGAAAGGGCACTAATAATGATTTCAATTTTTCCTTTTTTCTCATTACTATAATATAATAAATCAAATTGTTACAGAGATCCAATATATATTCTGTCACAATTCTTTTTAGTCTGTGGACAGTTCTAAAGAACAGAGAGAATTTTAGTAGTGCTGAACGTATATATTTTTTCTTGAGACACATTCTTTATATCTATATAAACCGAAAATAATGATGTATGATATAACCGAATAATCAAAATTTCGTGAAATACAAGAGAAAGCAGTTTATATATCTGTAAAATAGTTTAAGAGTAAGGTTTGTAACAAAATATTGTTTACAGATGTTTTTGTGCTTAATCTGACATATGTTTTAACACCATGAAAACACCATTTATCTGCTAACTTTTGTTCTTGAACCATAACTAACCACACATTGTGAGATCTCCAAAAATAATTTATTGAACATTTCCAAACACAAGAATGTTTAATGCTAAAGAACTGGGAGAAAATTTACAGAATAATTCATAGGAAAAATGAGAAAAGTGTTAATTTACATTTACTCGAAAAATACGTGTACAGGTATACCTCGACTTACGTCCCTCTCGAGTTACGTCGTTCCCGATTATACGTCGTTTGTCAAAAAAGTATATGGAAAAATAAAATTCAAGTTTATGTCATTTTATTCGACTTTACATCCATCCGCCACAAATATTGAAGTCGTAATATGACTAGAAAAGCGTTAAAAGCACATAAAATCATATTAAAATATGTATATTTACAGTAAATGTTAATATAATCATCATAAATCCTAAAGAACGAAACATGAAAACATCTGTGTTTCTGTATTGTCGTCTTATTTAGCGGTCTTTAAGTGCTCATTATTGGCGTTTCCCCCATTATTGGCGTTTAGTTACGACGTAAGTCGAAACTACGGCTTACGTCGTAACTACACAAGTAAATTCGACTTACGTAGCCTCTCCTGGAACCAATTACCGACGTAAGTCGAGGTATACCTGTATATGTAAATACACGTAAAAATATACTGTACTTGTAAATTAAATTAGTTAAAGCTCATAAACACGAATCAATTTGGTAAACGATTGAAATATGCTTTCTATATATGCTTTTTTTCACATTTCATTGTATGTGTGTTTGAACCTTACATTTAAAGACAATTTTATAAAGATTTGTACTAAGAATCACTAATGTTTCTTTTTATTGAGATGATTCTAATGGTAAGGATGAAAACAGTCGCTAAGTAACACAATACCAACAACTGACGATGATTCATACATTACATTTTTCATCAAATCACTTACTTTTTTGAAAACATCAATCACTTTTGCTCGCATTAGTTCGTCAGCACTTGTCAGTTAGTTACTATAATACATCAAGTGAAGAGCTCATAAGATTACGTTCTCCATCTTTTGCTATAGAAGACCAAACTCTTCTATATTGTCAAATAGAAACTTTCTAAAAAGTTATCATAATTTGGTTGACTTAGTTATGCGCAAACATCATATTTTGCAATATATTCCAATATATTTTTGCGACATTATGATTAAGAGGAATATAATTATTCAGAAAAATATATTAAAATGAGTTTACGAGTGCATCTTATAACCTTACCTTCTTTCTTGTCAGGGGTGAATACTGTTGTCCAAATACAGTTGGTACGCAGGTAGCAACTTACATGGCCTCAATTCAGTAGGAGAGTACGACTTCTCTTTCTTTTTGTGTTTCCCATATAAGAAATTCGGTAGCCTTAAGTCGAACAATCCAAAGCTGGTCAGTAGAGCAATTTCAGGTTATCCTACAACAGGTCACTTGACTAATTACATTAATTATGCATCAGGCGCACGACCCTTCAGTTAAAACCTTTCCAGGCAAGCAGGATCCCAAATTCCTTACATAAGCTACATTTTTAAAATGTTCCGGCCAATAATATAATTTTTGGTTTCATGCAGCGGCTCGATTTCCATTTGAATATTAACTTATAGAACAAGATCGTGGATGGGCAGCCAGACAACTTGTGAACACGAAGATATTCAAAAATTAAAATATATTTCCAACAACCAGGTAAGTTTTGAAAGTGAAATGTTTATAAATAAAGTAGTAGACGTGTCTCTGAGAAATCCAGCCAGGAGTTGCTTAATTTTCCCGGCAACATTTGGTGGCGCCATCTGTTATCATATTTTATTGAACAATTTTTATATTTTTAACTATTATAAAATGCTAAAAACTTAATTTTGAAGATAAGGATGGATTTTTTAAAAATTTTAAATGCTAATTACGAGCAAAATCGTCATTAAGTTTGACCGTACTGAAGATATATATGACCTCCCTACCCCTACAACCTTTACACACCAAAATTTAACATCATTAATCCTATTAAGCAAGCAAATTTCAGAAATTTTCGACAGAAAGCACGGCAGCTTTTAAGATTTAAAAAAAGCAAACAGAATCGTTCCCCCACACATGCAGAAAGCAGAAAGCAAACAGAATCGTTCCCCCTATGGATGTTAATAGCGAGGTTGAGGTCGATGTTTTAAACGCGAAAACGTGTACGTCTAATGTTCGGCGCCACTTTCCTGTAAGCCTAGAAGTTTGACAATGGTGTTTGGAAAGTCAGTGGAATCATGCTCGACATTCCAAACGCCATTGCCAAACTTCTAGACTTATAGGAAAGCGGCGCTGAACGTCCGACGTACACGTTTTCGCGTTTAAAACTTCGGCCTCAACCTCGCTAGTGTGTGGGGGAACAAACATTTGGTTAAAAAGTCGTGATACGTAAATATTGTACGTTTGGAAATTAAGTTATTACCATCAGAAACAGAAAATCGCTTCTGAAATAGTACAGTAGAAGCCGTTCCTCCAGTTAAACCTTAATGCTTTCCCTCTATCCCCGCGGGGGAATTTCGAAAAATCGCTTATTAGTGTCCATTCTAATGGCATACTCTACTAAAACGCAGTGAAAAACAAAAAATCGCATCTAAATTAGTAGAGCAGAAGCCGCACTTCCGGTTAAGAGTTGATGCTCTCCCCTGCAGGAAAAATTTCGAAAAATCGCTTGTTACAAGGGAACTGACGGAGTGTCTTCCAATAAATTTTAATAAAATTTAGTTAGTAATTATGTTAAAAGTATACAAACTCTATGGCAAACTTGTAGTATTCACTAAAAGTGTTAATCAGAGTTATTAGCAATCAAATGTTGTACTATTTTATGGTAGTTTAACACAAATATGAAAATTTTTAGTAGTGAATGGGTCACGGAGAAAAATACAGTAATACCTCGATTTTTGTTGACTGGTTTTCGTTGATTTTTTTGCAAAAAATTTGCCTCGGATTTCGTTGGCTTACCACGTGATCTCGTTGCTAATTTTGCGAAAACAGAGTGACCCGCGCGTTTTTCTGCTCACAAGTCGTCGTGGCGTTGTTTCTTGCGGTATGAGCATTACTCCGCGCATCTAGCCAAACAATTCCATTGCTTCCCTTCCTTTTAGTTCCATCGTGGGACCAAAGAAAGTTTCCAGAGCCAGTAGCCCTTCGAAAAAGGCCAGGAACACGACCGAGTTGAAGGAATCATTAAAAAATACGAGAGCGGCATTAAGATTGCTGAAATCGGTCGCATGTACTGTACTGTACGGGAAGTCGCCATCCACGATAAGTTTCGTTGTGGCGAAAAGGGATGCAAAAAGGAGGCTAATGTAGCGAAAGATGTAAATGTGCTAATAAAACAGAGGCCGCAAACAATTGAAGATGCCGAACAATTATTATTAATTTCGATCAATCAAAAACAGTTAGATGGCGATTCTGTTTCGAGGACCATCGTATTAATTTTTTTATACTCCTTTTATATTAATTTCTTATTATTATTTTTTTTTTAGTATTAAACACTACGAAAACCGAGGTATCACAGTATTACATTTACAGAGTAGAATAAGGAATAAACTCAAATGTTATAAAAGATTAGGAGTTAGTTATTACATATTTATTCGATTATAGTGTGGCCGTCTAACCCTTTTGCCCTTGAATAAGATTATCTTTTCCAGGAAAATAAGTAGAACAAAAGACGGTGTGGGGCCCTGAGGCCGAATGGACAGAGAAAGAGAACCTCGAAGAAGTAGGAAGGGAAAAAGAGTGCTCCAGACCTCGAGAAGAACGATCCGAGACTGAGAGGTGCCGAAGAAGTTAGAAAAAAAAAATAGACTACGGACAGAAAACCTTGAGGACAAACGACGGAATAGACGAAAGGTCTGCGACAAGAAGAAGGTCACGAATAAAGGAGAGTTTCGAAGTGGTGTCCTATCCAAGAGCTACGAAAAACCCCGGGTATTTCTATTCCTTTCCTATTCCTTTCCTATCCCTTTTGCATTTTTTCCATTTTCCTTAATTGTAAGATAGTTATAAGTTAGTATAAGTTGATACGACCCGCATTTGATTGTCGCGCGTGTGAGAATTTTATATATTTAAATTGTTATAAATTAAATAATTACTATGGTGTCTGAAATAACGTCGGCCACGAATTTATTTTGTTAATTTTTTTTAAATGTTATTGTGATAGTGGCGAAAACACCAGAGGATGTTTTACCATTTTTGCATGTTTGTTGCCGAGGCAGTAGCCTAAAAGGTCTGATGGTCGGATCCAATATGGCGTACAGGTTTTGGCGCGACTTTCGAATTGTCAGAAGATTCGAGTGCTAGACTTGTGCTTTTTGGTTTCTCTCATATTTTGGTTTTTGGGAGTGTAAAGTTTTTTGGTGGCTTTTCGACTGTTCGGTTTTTGCTCATTCCCAGGCAGAGATTACTTCCTGGTGGCTGGTGCCCCGAGTGGCTACTTCAGCATCGAAAAAGGATTTCCGGAATTAAAGTATTTCCCAGCTTTCTCCCAGGTAGGAGCGCGATTCACGGGCCTATCCGGTGTGGATTGCTCCATGGCTTCGGAGGCGTCCTCGCCCCCGCGCATTCGCCCCCGGTCCCCGGAGTCGGGCCCGGGGGGCCCCGATCCCTCGGGACTGCGG